>NC_056705.1:5132181-5159681 GCF_018831695.1 Puntigrus tetrazona
ATGGGTTAATAAAACATCATCCAGCATTGCTATCAAGCCAGAGCTCATTTGTCATTGCCTGCTTTAAACTAAACAAATAAAGAGGAGAGCGCTCACTGATCCTCAGGCTTAACTGACAAAGAAGCATCGCCAAGCTATTGATAAGCTATCATCACATAATCAAAGAAAAACAGTGTGACTCACGGGTCCAGCGATAGACATTTCAATGGTCTTATTGTCAGGATATAGCTGTTTTGGAAGGACAGCTTGCGCGTATAAATAATATCTGACGAACAGAACAGTCGTGAAATAATGTATAGTTTTCTATGTGAGCAGCACAATACTTCCTGCTAACCCCTTTTTAACTGTGTAAATACATACTTTGAAGTATCCTGTTCAAACATTTTTTATCTCAATTTAAATAAAATAAGTTAAAAGCAAAGTTTAAACTCAGTAGAGCTACAGAGCATGTATGGATCTCTGTGGACATGCAGGAGCACCACTAAACAAGGTTGTGTGTGTTAAATACAGAAGATCTTTCTCCTGACTTGAGCCTGAGAAGAGGAACATTAACAGACTTCAATTCAAGATTTTCATTGTCTCAAGATTTCGGCAAAAACAGATAACCTCGCTTTTTAACAATTCTCAAAAATCATGTTTTTTTCATTTGTGTATTTCCATTATTCTGCACATCCTCCAATTATTAAATCAAACGTGCAGTTGTCATCATAGTATGACTGCTTTTTAATTATACCTGTTCGTATAATTAAAAAAGAGCACTTTCTGTAGTCTTTTCTGCTCTAATTCCTTCCTAAAGATCTGAGGGACTGTTCATGTTCTTCAGAGCTGGTCAGTAGGTCACTAGCTGTTTAGAAACGATCTCAAACGGAGCTGAGGACTGAAAGATGCTTTTAAAATATAAGCAAACAAATAATGAGTACAACATCAAATAATAAATACATCAAGTAGGGCTCATGTTCACAATAGACTATTATTATTATTATTATTATTATTATAATAAGTGTATTTATTTAAATAAAAACTATTATTATAATAAGTGTATTTATTTAAGTAAAAACAACCTAAATAATAAAAAATAATCCTAAAATAATAAAAATGATTTTCAAGTCTGTGTGAGCCCTGGTGCCAGAATCAGTCATTTGGCAAATAAACAAAGATAAAATAATAATCAACACAGTAAAAACATTATGCCACAGCTTATATATTAGAATGCAGACACAGTGCAGAAAATTACCAAATATTACAGAATTATTCATCATTATGATTTTAAATAAAGGCTGTGTTCCTTTAGTAAAGGAAAATAAATCTAAATATATCAAAAAGGTTCATGTCTCTCTCCTCTTGTTGTAGTCTTGTCCTGTGTTCAGTGGGACCTACTTTTAGTTAACTGTCTAATTTGTCGTCAGCTGTGTCTTATTACTTTAGTCAGTTCCTGTTTGTATTTAAGTTCTAGTTTGATTCTGTTTAATCGCTGCCGGTTCGTCTTTAAGTGTGTGGTTTTTCATCCTGTCTTCCTGTTTAAGGCAAGGCAAGGCAGTTTATTTATAAAGCACATTTCATACACACAATGGTAATTCAAAGTGCTTTACAAGAGAGCAAATAAAATAATTACAAGATTCAGATAACAATAAAAGAAATTAAAATAAAATAAAAGCACAGTGCTCATTCTGTAAATGCAACAACTAAACAGATGAGTTTTGAGTCTGGATTTAAAAGTGACTAATGTTTCAGCACATCTGATCTCTTCAGGAAGCTGGTTCCAGATGCGAGCAGCATAATAACTAAAAGCAGATTCTCCTTGTTTGGTGTGAACCTTTGGTATTTCTAACTGACTTGATCCTAGTGATCTGAGTGGTCTGTTAGGTGTATAAATAGTAACTATATCTGCAATGTATTTAGGTCCTAGTCCATTGAGTGATTTATAAATGAGTAAAAGTGCTTTTAAAATCAATTCTAAAATGTCACTGGAAGCCAGTGTAAGGACCTGAGGACTGGTGTGATGTGCTCTGATTTTCTGGTTCGAGTCAGGATCCTGGCAGCAGCGTTCTGGATGAGCTGCAGCTGTCTGATGGTCTTTTTGGGAAGGCCAGTGAGGAGACCATTACAATAGTCCACCCTGCTGGTGATGAAGGCATGGACTAGTTTCTCCAGGTCTTGCCTGGGCACAAAGCATCTGATTCTTGCAATATTTTTTTAGGTGATAGTACGCTGATTTAGTCACTGCTTTGACATGACAGCTGAAACTAAGGTCGGTCTCTAGAATCACACCAAGATTCTTGACTTGCCTTTGGTTGTTTGACCCTTGAGTCAAGGTATGCATTCACCTTGTGAACTTCATCTTTATTTCCAAACGCAATGAACTCAGTTTTCTCCTTGTTTAACTGAAGAACATTTTGGCACATCCAACTGTTGATTTCATCAATGCATTGGCAGAGTGAGTCAATGGGGCTGTAGTCATTTGGTGATAAAGCTAGGTAAATCTATGTGTCGTCAGCATAGCTGTGATAGGCAATTTGATTCTTTCTCATTATTTGACTTAGTGGGAGCATATACAGGCTAAACAAGAGCGGCGCAAGAATTGAGCCTTGTGGGACTCGCATGTCATGGACGTCCACTTAGACTTATGCTTTCCTATACTCACATAATAACCCCCTCCTCTAAATATGACCTGAACCAGTTTAGAGCCATTCCAGAAAGCCCGACCCAGTTTTCCAGTCTGTCTAGAAGAATGTTATGATCGACAGTGTCAAACGCAGCACTAAGATCTAGTAGTACCAGCACTGATATTTTACCAGAATCAGAGTTTAGGCGAATATCATTTATTATCTTAACTAACGCTGTCTCTGTGCTGTGGTGCGGTCTGAAACCAGATTGAAAATTATCCAGATAACCATTTGAGTTCAAGTAGCTGTTCAGCTGATTCAGAACTACCTTTTCAATGATCTTGCCTATGACTGGAAGATTTGATATCGGTCTATAGTTACTCAATATACTGTTATCAAGATTTCTCTTTTCAGAGGGGCTTAACAAATCGCAGTTTTCAGGGCGTTTGAAAAGTCCCAGAAAGAAGTGATGTGTTCACCACTTCTAAGATGTCAGCTTTTAAACAGTCAAACACGCTTTTAAGAAAGGATGTGGGAAGTGTGTCAAGACAGCAGGTTAAGGATTTTTAGGTGCTGTACTACTTCCTCCAAAGTTTTGCTATCAATTGCGTCAAAAAACACACATAGTGACTCCTTTTTGAGATTGTGGTTGAATCTGACATATCTCTACATCATCTGATGTTTTAATTGCCTTTCTGATATTTTCGATCTTCTCAGAAAAGAATGAGGCAAACTCATTGCATTTGCTGTCAGAAAGCATTTCACTGGGAATCTGACTTGGAGGGGTTTGTCAGTCTCTCAACCGTAGCAAAAGAGTGCGGGTGTTGTTCAGGTTACTATTTATAAGGTTTGAGAAAAACTTCTGTCGTGCTGTGGCTAATTCCACATTAAAAGCATGCAGGCTGTCTTTATAGATGCTATAGTGGATTTCAAGTTTTGTCTTCCGCCACGTCCGCTCAGCCTTTCTGCATTGCCTTTTCATGATCTGCACTGCTGTTGATTTTTAAGTTGACTTTATCCTCGTTGAGTGCTCTCTGGCTAACCACACCGTGACTGATTCTCTCTCTCTCTCTCTCTCTCTCTCTCTCTCTCTCTCTATATATATATATATATATATATATATATATATATATATGTGTGTGTGTGTGTATATATATATATATATACACACATATATATATATATTCATACCTTATTATTATTATTATATTATTTTACATTTTATACATTTATCTACTGTATTTCATTCATGTATAAAAGCATCTACCAAATGCAGACAAACATTCAAAAGAAAAATAAATGAGAAGCAATTTAAAGTTCATTAGGAAAGTGAGTGCTGCGATCTTTGGTTTAAAACCTTTTGTATTTTTAAAAAATATTCTATTCTATTGTATAAAATGTTCTATTCTAACAGCTAAATGTTGGGAATCGTGTGAAATAACATTCACAATCAGTCACATCCTCAGCATTACTTTTGGACAGAAAATCTACACTCATTTATTTAGTTCATTTTCTTTGGAGTCGTTCAAAGAGACGAGTTGTTCTCCACGTTGACTGGGTTATTCTCTACGGTGTCGTCTCTTTCAGACGGATTTCCTTCTAAACGATGGGTAAGAGTGAGATAACGTGGGACCTGATGATAGATAAAACTCTCTCTTTTTCTCTTTGGTGTTTCCAGTGCAGGTTTGCAGAGCAGACAGAACAGGAGTTCTCCAGAGATAGAGCCGAGTTCCTCCAGACCGGAGCAGATGGACCAGAAGACCACCACGACAGAACAGATGAGACCAAGACAGAAAGAGAGGAGAGACAGACAACACAGACAGGGTACACTTACCGGAGATCAAGACAGGGAGCACCAGAAAATCATCACCACCACCATACTGTTCAGTGCTTTGACATTATCTGTATTGTTTAAAGCGCTATATAAGTGATTGATTGATTGGTTGATCGATGGGGTCACTGACTGGTGCTGGCGAGACAGAGATCAACAGACACAATCAGGGAAACAGAACAAGCAGAAAGTTCATGAGAAGCCTCTATGGTAGAGACAGAGTTAATGCGGCAGATGGGAGAAGACATTGAAAACATTTAGTGCTTCTGGGTTACTGACAGGCAAGGTCTAGGGCTGATATGTTTACATCCAAACCCATTACTAGAAACCGATGAATGGTTCAATGTCAGATGTGAATAAATCAGAGTGAAATAAACAGGCAAAACCTTAACCAGATTCCTTTAGATGGACAAAGAGTTCACAAATGGTCTCTGGACTCCTGTCTGATAATTCAAAGACATCCTCTTTGGCTAGTTCAGAGCAGGACAATAGTTTAGGATTGGGCAAGAGTTCATGGTTCACAGTTCTGTGGTGGTGTACGGGTCCCCAAACAAGGGAATCGGTTCGGAGCAGAGGACTTGAGAAGTTGGTTAAGAGATACCTGCTGCTTGAACTTACATCAGTAGTGGATGCCAGTCTAGGGTACCGAAGAACTGACCTCAAAGACTTGGGTGTAACACATAGGACCAGACTCTGAACGAATAGGTGAGACCTAACGTGTCTCTGAGCTGTGACGAGACGTGGCATGGTGGGGTGTCGTTGTGCTCTGTAATGGGCTCTAGTGCATTAGTCCTTCATTTTGTAACGCATGCGGTGTTGCAGTTTCTCCTTCGCGACACCCACTAAGTGCAATCTATAAGTCCTTTAAGCTACAATTAAACCTCCTACAAGGAAACCGTGATTTGATGGGCCGATTATGGCCAAAATGAAAAATGTCTCTTAACGCAATCTCGTCAAAGGCTAACTGATAGGACAACTCAAAAAACTGATCGACGTCAGTGGGTAACTCCCCTTGTTTCAGGTCGAGCAGCTGCTCAGTAGGGTCCATGCCTGACCTGGCACTTGCAGACTTTATTGAAAACATGGTCAAAACACAGGTAAAGTTCAGACAGGAGCAAAGAGAATAATCCAAAACGAGCGTGGATTAGTCGACAGCAAACTGAATCCTGGGTGCTTGACAAAAAGAGTAATCCAGAGACAAAACCAATCATCAACATGAGGTATAAACAGAGCCCAGAACAGCAGCCAAAGGGTTAATCCGACAAGGCCAAACTAGGACTAGACTAGGATAACTACGAATAGGCTCCTTAGTGTAGCTATCACTTATAGAGAGATATTATTCTGAAATTAGAACAGGGTACAACTTCAATTCTGTGTATAATATGATTCAGGTGAGCGTGTGATTTGTGACAGCTGTCAGAGTGCAATCGGTGCAAGGGCTTATGGGAAATGCAGTCCAGGGTGAAGTGCAACATTCTCTGTGGTGTGAGAGTGAGAACAATGGGAGCTTAACATGTGGTAGTGATGGAGTGAGTTCATAACATATATACTGCAAAAAAATATTGGCTGTTTTCTCTCACAATTTGCTAGTAAACTGCACAATTAATTACATATCCCTACTATTGCAACTATTGTGCTAAAATGTTTTACTTTGATGAAGGATTTCATCAATCCACCCAAGACTAAACAATACGAGTTAAAAGGAAATATTAATAATAATGTAACTACAGCAGTCCATTTATACTATAATAAAGCTTGCTTGATATTTATTATAAGCCCTGGGTAAAACGTAACTCTCGATGCAAATAATTCCTTTCTTTGATTTGTTAGTATTGACATGCATCATTAGCTTAACAAATTATTGCATATGCAAACATGAGTGTGTGTTTGCTTTAGTTACGACTGCAGTAAAAACTGCATGGGTTAATAAAACATCATCCGAACAGCATTACATCAAGCCAGAGCTCATTTGTCACTGCCTGCTTTAAACTAAACAAATAAAGAGGAGAGTTCAGCAGGAAAAAGCCTGTCAGCATTCACTCATCCTCAGGGAAACTGGACAAAGAAGCATTGTGAAGCTATTGATAAATTATCATCACATAATCATAACATTAAAGATGTTAAGACATAACATAAAAAGGCATGAAAAGCTCTTAAACTCCTTTCATGTGTACTTAAACCCAGGTGTGTCTTATCCTATTCTAACACACCTGAGTGTGTCAGAGAAGAGACCTACTGACACTGCACAAAAAAAAAAAAAAACAATAAAAAAATGTAATTGTAATAATCATTTGTATAATTAATTTTATAGCTATAATAATATGAATGAATTTTTACAACCCCAATTTAGAAAAAGTTGAAGAAAAATTACGTTCTTTTTGTTTATTTTTAAATGCAATAAAATCAATAATGTGTGATTTGTTAGTTTACAAAAGTACAAAGAAAAGATTTCCAATGTTTTCACTGACCTATAAATACATTTTACAACATGCCCCCAAAAAAGCTGGGACAGAGGCCTGTTTTCCACTCCATCACAGCAACATTTTCTCGCTTGATACAGGATTTCACATGATGGTTTCTCATGCAATGCCATCTGAGGTCATGTACATTCACCTGAGAGGTTCTGTCTAGCCCACACAGCCTGAGACTTCTCTGGACTCCTCAGCTTTTCACAATATTATGTTTGATAGCTGGTGAAAGACTTTATTTATTTGCTGTATTATGCACTGAGAAATGTGATTTTTGGCACAAAGTGGTTTTGCTGACAAAGACTGGGATGCTCCTTTGTGAATATTTTCTGTAACCCTTTGCTTTTATTTTGTCTCCGTCCTAACATTTTTGGAGTGTTTTGCAGCCATCAAAATCACAGTTTGTTTGTATTTACAAAACATTTAAACTGGCCAGTTCTTTCTTTCTTAATTAAATAAAAGTTAAACAGAATGAACAAATCATAGATTATCGATTTTACTAAATCTTACAAAATTCAACTTTATTGTTATTTGTCCTACAGAAGAAACACGTCATGTTTGGCCTTTTCTTGCACACTTTGGTAATAAACAGCTGACAAACACTAACAAAATGTACTAAAAATCATGTGAAATAAACACAACACAAAAATTTACATAATTAGCATTAATTTGACGGACAGAAAATCTACACACATTCATAGAAACAATTGACCCTTTGTTTTCTAGAACTTTAGATTCAGTTGCTCTTTTATGCTAAAAGAAAGCTTAAGTAAAACAGTCTGATTCAGTGGCATAACTAGTATTTGTGCACCAAAGAGAGCAGCTTAGAAAATGGAGTGCAGCTAGAGGGAAACAAAATTAGAGGTATTTCATATTACATGGTAGGAAAATACCTTCTCCTAAAGAAAAGGATTAAAAATGGCTAGTTCTGGATACTTTTTGTCTCTTTTGGAAGAAAACAAACACAACAACAATCATGTTCTTAGAGAAAAATGGTATCTGTGAGGAATTCCAGTCAGGATTTAGTTTGTATCATAATACTGAAATTGACCTCATTAGAGTTGATGACCTGACAAATGACCTGCTTATTAAGTGATTAGTACCACTGTCAACCACAACATTCTAGAAAACAGACTATTCTGTTGTCATTAAAAGGAAGTGCCTTAGCATGCTTCAAATCGTACTTATCTGACCGCCATCAGTTCATAGCAGTACATGAAGATTACACATGCAGTATGGGGTACCTCAAGGTTCAGTACTGGGACTCATACCTCTTATGGTTTTCATGTTCATGTTACTGACTTCAGTCTGATCAGTTTGTTTTTGTTTTTTGTCTGTCAAACAGTTTCCCCGCCCCATTGTCATCTGATTAACCACTTTAGCTACCTTCTCACCTGTGGCTCATTAGCTCCTTGATTGCCCCTCTACTTAAGTTCCCTTTGTTTGCAGTCTTGTGTCTGATCGTTGTGGTGTGAGGATGGTGCATTGGTATCCAGTCCCGCCCCGTCCCCGTCCGCCCTGTCCCGTCCCGTCCTGTCCCGTCCTGTCCTGTCCTGTCCTGTCCTGTCCTGTCCTGCCCTGCCTTGTCTTTGTAGTCTCCAAGCATAGCTGGTATTTTTTAGTTTTACTCTTTTCTCGCTCTGCCTTTTTGTTTTCTCCAGACCTCTGTTCCCCTGTTCCAGTCCTGGTTCTTCTGTTGCTGTGTCTGGCAGTTCGTTCTCCCCTGCCCCTTTTGGATCTCATTCTGGGATCAAGCAGCAGGACTGTTGTAGAGACTCTTTGAGAAGATTCCCTTATGCCAAATGCTTCCTGCCTTGTGGAGTGACTGGAGGCTTGTTTTTTGACTAGATCCTGTTAATTTCCTCCTGGTGTTAAGTTTTCTGTTCCTCTGCCTCAGTCAAGTTTCTGTTCAAAGACTATAAATAAATTTAAGTTCTAACCTACAATTGAATTCTTGTTCGTTCCTGACAGTTACCCTTCAAAGATATCATCTGGAAACCCGGCAGTAGTTTTTTCTGTTATGTTGATGTAACTCAGCTCTATATTTATTCACAGGAAACAGGATTTAATGGCACAGGATTCAAATCAGATAAATTCATCTGTGACATAAGTTTCATACTTGTGAAAAAGCACTTCTGTACTCAATCATCATGTTCTCAGATGCTATTTGAATAAACAGCTTCAGAATGCAGCAAAAAAAACACAATGTAAATTAGTCTCAGCATCTTACATACAGAAGTAGACAAAAATGTTTGCATAATGGAATGTATAAAGAAGAGTAGGGTAGATAGTAAAAGAGAAGTTTGTTGAGAGAAGACACCAGCTTCCATCGCAGGGCAGGTAAAAAGAGGTTTGTGGTGATTTCTATGGCTGGAAAAAAATTCACCTACTTTAACGTTAAAACTTATTGTACTTGTGTATAATCAAATCGTTGTCAAAAGTAAATTCGGTGAAATACATATTAAACTAACTTTGACTAAATAAAAAAAAAAGATCATGTAAAAACTAATGAAAAAATACGTGCCATGATTATTACAGTGTACTTGACCATTAAAAATACTTTTGTTGGTAAACTGGTACATTTTTAAACAACCGTTTTGTGTCAGCGTATGAAATATGAACAATGTCTGAAAGTGTCTAAAACCCTTGAGTATAGCTGTTGGGTTTTATTCCATTTTAATTACACCTACAACAACAACATCATAATATCATAAATGCCAATATAATGTCAAATTAATTTTAGACAAATTATAAATAGGACAGAGCAAAATATTTTTACAGACAGGTTGGGATTACTATATTGTCATCCTGGAGCTTCTTCACCCTTCAATAAACATCCATGAGTCTGGATTTTCTGACCACAGGCATTATTTCTAATAATTTTTTTACATTCTACCCATTCTTCTTTCCATTTTTGTCTTGTCTTGGTTGATTCATGGTTTATAACTGAGTTTTGCATTCACTGTTTTTTTTTTTCTTCTTCTTCATGTTTTGCAGCCAGGTCTGCTTGTTGCTCATTTCCAATAAATCTCCTGACTATAGTGAAAACTAGTGCACTTTCAGAATCAGAAAACTAACCAGCCTGTCCTTTATTTATTTCTTTGAAGAAACCTGTGAAGAGATGATGATGCAGAACAAGATTCAGCTTGTTGTTTTTCTCGGTGAGTGTTCTTGTGGCAGAAACCGATGTCAGATCAGGAGTTTAGATCAACTTTACACTATTGATTTTCCTGCAGCAGGAATTCTGTCGAAGGCTTCGTGTGACCTGCAGCGTTTTGTCCTGATCCAAGACCCAAAGACCTGGACAGAAGCTCAATCGTACTGTAGAAGGATATGTGTGGATCTGGCGACGGTTCAGAGCGATGAAGACATAACCAAACTAAAGGAGGCAGCGAACGCTGAGAACTTCCCATCTGACGCCTGGATCGGTTTCTCCAGAGATGTTTGGCGTTGGTCGTATCAAAACATGCCGGTCAGTAATGCAAAGTGGGATTCTTTTCAGCCAGATTTGCCCGACACAGATGTGGCCTGTGGGAATATAAACAGCAAAGGACGATGGGGTGACAGAACTTGTACTGACGCAGACAACTTCTTTTGCCAACTTGGTAAGAAATTATACTCAAGGATCTTATACACATAACCAAAAAAGTTGTGCTTTTACCTAAACATTCTTAAATCAAGATATATTTACTTCAGAAGCTAAACCCCCTTCAGTTTGAGGGAGATATTGATGTCTTATTTAGACATTTGTGCCTGACCTCAGCACATTCTTCCAGTGAAGACACAAAAGATAACCAAATTAAAAAAGCTTTGTTAAAGACACTGCGTGAAACAAGTGACCTTAATTAGATCTATTCTGATATATAGTATGAGGTTTGAGTCGTCTATACTTGTGTGTATGTCCATATGGGGACGCTTCATTTTAGCAATTATCGTTGAATTAATTACAGAGACTCTATTTAATAAATTGTTCAATCTCGTCATTATAACATCACTGTATTCTCCCGTTTTACACTGTTCAGTGCTTTGATACAATCTGTATCGTTAAAACCGCTATATAAATAAAAGTGACTGATTCATTGGTATTTGTGAACAAGTTTATATACTTAGTTTATTTTGTATGATGCTTCATATTTTAAAGCATGTTTCTCTGCCCAATCTTCTCCTTACAGACAACCAGAACACACTTCAAGACAAGTTTGAGTACATCGACAGCGTGAGGTTAAGCTGGCATGATGCTCAAACGTACTGCAGAACACACTACACAGACCTGGCCGCCGTTACAGACGGACGCGAGAGAACACGTTTCGCGAGCGAGCTTTCTTCACGGAACCTCAACGACGCCTGGTTCGGCCTGTACAGGATCCCATGGCTGTGGTCAGATAACAGCGGTGTCTTGTGGTCCTCCGTGAAGTGGAAGTCTACGCAGCCTGATAACTTGAACGAAATCCAGTGTGCGAGAGCCAACCCTGGAGCACTGATGGTTAAAGACAACTGCTCCACTCCACTGCCTTTCTACTGCCGTGTGAAAACAGAAGAATGCAGCGTGTGAGATTCACGATCAAATCAGACACATCTCTGAACCAATCCACGGTGATGCAGGCCATAGAGAAGAAGGTCAGATGATTCTGCTTCTTATTTTAATATCAGACTGAATTTTCTCTTATCAGAGCTAATAAGGGCTCCAAGCAAGACCCCAGTCTGTCGCGTTACGAGTTGTACAAGTAAATCATTTTTGGCAGTGTTTATTTGAATTTTTCTAGTGTACTGATGTCTAAACGGCAGTGGGTCTCGTTCACTAATGACTGATGTTATCCGGTGTCTAGATGAACCAGATCCTCTCGGATCAGGACGTGAATATCAGATCCAGCATAACATGGATCATCCAACCCGACGGGAAGATCTTCCAGCGGCTGAAAACAGAAAACACACCACAGACGGCATGTAAGGTGTTATAGCAAAGAAACGCTAAACTCTGATACGTGCCATAACTTGTGCATCTTTAAGGTACAGGCATAATAATAATAATAAGTTACCTTCATTTAATGAATACGGTCAGTGCATAGTAACTTATAACAATAATCATGGTAATATATATATATATAAATATATTAGGCATTATTATTGCATTTGTTTACAAAATGTTTTTTCACTTTTAAGATATCAGGTAAAAATATAGCTTGTATCTATTAAGTACACATTTTGTTCTTTAATCTGTTTGATGCGAGACATGGGAAATAGTTCAGTGCACCACGAACCAGCGTGTTTCTAATTAAGATAATGTGTTAACATAATATGGAAAAACACACCAGTTTGTGATATCAAGAAGCAAAACGAGCTCTTTTGCACAGATAAAAATAGCTGGAAGAGACTGGAGGTCAGCGTGCAGAAATCATCTTCCAGGAAAAATAAGGTGGATTAAGGACAGTTCTCATTATTAACAAGAGTGCACTACACGAAAAACCAAATGACTAAGAAATAACATAAAGCTTTAGTGCAGTCTGCTCAAATCTGTGTGAACTGACGGGAGCCACCGGGGATAGAAGAAAACTACTTGATCAACACCAAACAGAGCCTGAACTTTACATTTCATATTCATTTCAAGTAGTGCTGAGTTATTTGATGATAAATAGGAAAACCTGTTTTTATAGTTTTTGAAAGGTACAACAATTTGTCAGGTTTTGCTCATAACTTCATAAAACTTGCTCAGATTGTAGAAATGATGAAGCCCAAACGTCATCGCTTAGATCTAAAGATATTTCATATCAGTTTCTCTGCATCAGAATGTTTAAATCAACAAATATAGTTTTCCATCAATACCTATCTTTTAACTCTCTTCGCTAAATAAGTGTAGGACAAATAAAATATCTGCCATTGGGGTCGGACAAATCTTCATTTTCTGAACCCAAAAATCTAAATTCACTCGATTTTGGTACGAAACTGCAATAACTATCTTATTTCATTCAGGTTTTTACCGATTTAAGAATATTATGTTTTATTAAAAAAGCTAAGAAAAGTTTTTTAACAGAGGAAGAAAAGCATTTTTGCAGTCTACTGTAAATAACGATAAGATCATATTTCACAAGTTTTACGTTTTACTCAAATTGTTACGCTCTTAATATTATTTGCTATGTACAATTTTGCATTTCTTAACAATTAATTTTAGAGAGCAGCCATATATTTGGTTTGGGTCTTATTTATTATTATTAAATATTTATTCATACCTGAATCATGTATGACGTATCATTTACTCATTTAACTATATAATAATTTGTATTGATTTATATACTGATTCCATTGATTCATTCAAGGATTATTTATCAGCTGTTCGGTCTTATCTTCTGGTGTGGTTTCGGGGATGTTTGTTTAATGAAGCATAGAAACGGAGATTATTCAATAAACTCTGCTTGTTCTCCTGCTTCTGCTCTTCTCTGGTTTTTCATCTCTCAATCTTTCATGTAAATCCAGAATTACTGTAAAACTGAAGAAAGCTAGTTCAGCTACACAAGAGACGGGTTCATCCGGTCCGTTTAGAGCGCTTGGTCTCATCTGAAAATGATGAAATAAGTGAAAGATGCGCTGATTGCTCTGCAAAACCTTTGAAACCAACCTTTTTCAATGAAAGACACTCATTTTTAGATTTAGTAGATACTTATTTTAAGCAAAATATAAAAATGGTTCAGACTTAAAGAGGAAAAAACTGTATTTTCTGTCACATGACCTAATGGCATATTTACACATAAAAATAATAATAGTCTGATAAAACATCTGACCTTACCTTCTAATATTCAAATCCAGTTGGGGTTAAATGATGAAATATTTATATCTTTGCCCGATATCTTAAAAACTCTAAATGTCTAAACTCTGGACCTACACTGAGAAAAGAAATAGAGACGGGAGCTTTTGTAACTTTGAAGTGGTTTACATCGACCAATGAGTTGAGCCTTTTCTTAATGGGCTTCATCCATCAAAGTCTTCAGGTAATGAGAGGCTTTGAATGGAGGCTGGGTTATTAGAGATGGGGTTTTGTGATATAAACTCAAGATCATATGACTGCTGGCGGAGGAAAGTAGATCATGGTGCTGCCATCTGGTGCTCAGGAACAGGAAACACTTGACAGCGCATTGCTTATTAAATATCAACACTGGAGCCTCACGAAATAAACCTGATCATCATGATAAAAACATTACACCTATGGAGAGTCCCCAAACATAGAAACACAACACGTCATCCACATCCTAGAGAACGATAAATATACTTCAGTGTATATGAAATACATTTATTTCATTGTAAGTATGCTACAAATGCATTTTCATATTTATTTACTTAATAAAATGTCCTGCAATTGTAATTTTAGTAAACTAAACTGGTCAGCTTTAATTGTGCAGAACTAGTGCATTTAAGCATCACTTCGACTATTTTAAGTATACTTCAGACACCAGGATGTTCTACTGGTCCAGAAGGTCAGCTTTTTACATGCCCTGTCAAGATTTTCACCGATGTAACTGAATGAACGCACAACCGCCTGGTATCGGTTCAAAGACTCAAAGAAGTTTCTAGCGATCTCGATCTGGTTCAGGGTTGAACCTAAGCTCTTCAGGAGATTCTGGACACCCCTGAATTAGAAGCGTTCATCAAGATGCAACCAGACTTCTCACACTATACTTAAAATTAAATAGCGCAGTGCCCGGCCTAAGGCTGCATTTCTGGGTCACGGTTTATATTAGGCGCCGCTATTAAGGGTGGATACGGGTAAGTTTAGGAGCAGGTTTGGTGGTATGGGTAGGTTTAAGGTGTAAGGATGGGTCAACAGTGTAGTTATGAATGCAATTACAAAAACAAATAACCTATAGGCATTTTTAAAATGATAGAAGTACAATGTAAAATCATATATGTACACAATAAGTGCATTGTACCAATTATTTGATTATTTAAAGTTTATTTAAAGGCCACCTAATATAAAGTGGAACCCATTTTTGCTTTAAATGGTGAAATTTTGCTATGATTGCACCTGACATCCACACTATTCCGGTGTTTTTCGAACACAGATATACTGGTATCTTTACACATTTATGTCATATTTATGTTAACGTGACATGGCTAGGACATATCAATGTTTGCTTTGAAAGGTGCAACATTGAGCAGATCTAGAAATGGACTTTTTGATGAAATAAGTACACTACTGCATAAAATATATCACAATGTGCAAGTTATTTTTATATATTTGGATATTATATCACTTAATATACATTATGATATGTGTATCTATATATTTTAATGGGATTTTCATGTTGTATTATTTCTCTTATCTGTTTGACTCATGTATGTCTTTAAATGTCGCTAGGTCTGTCTGTCGTGAGTGATCACATGACAGGAATCAGGAAGTAGGCAATCATCAAGGAGGGAGCATGAAAATAATCAGGGTAGTGTTTACATTAGTTGTGGACCAAAGCACTGAACTCACAGGATTTAGTTTTTTTAAGGGTTTACTATTCCCATATCTCACTTTTACTGGATTGTCACTTACAATGAATTATAACTCTGTTGGACACTTTTAAGGTAGTTTCATTACTACTTAGTGAGTGCTATTTATTTACTGCTTACTATTTGGAAGTAAAGTAGTCTCAGTTTGTTCATCCCAAACCATTGGCAGTGACTCTCATGCAAATAATCCTTTAGTAAATAACTTCAGTATTTGTGTAAACACATTTGATATGCATCATTAGCTTAACAAATTAGTATATGCAAACACAAGTGTTTGCCTTAGTTTCGACTGCAGTAAAAATTATTTAATAATCAATATTACATAAACCCAGAGCTTGTTTGTCACTGTCTTTTACATATATGTGTTTTACATATATGTGTAAACATCCCAGCTAAAGATAATGAGGAAATGACATGACTAGTGCATTCCAAACGACTAAATAATGACATTTTTTTTTTATCTGCATATCTATCTTTCTGTCTTGGCTAATGTCCGTCCTATCACTGAAAGCTCTTCAGCATCATGAGTAGACACGCCCCTTACTGCTCATTGGCTACAAGCTTGTTGGTCTGACTCATGTATAGTACAGGGCCGAACGGAAACGAGAAGGCTACGCTGATACTGGACCTGGCGTCAGACTGCTCTGCAAAGTCTGACTGCTGAAGGTGTCAGAGGAAGCTCCACAAGGGATCACCAACCGGAGAACTTTACTGGAGGAAGAAAATAAGCGCCTGCAGCCCCAGGTGAGGGGGAATGGTGCAGCAAGCGTGACACCAGCCAGTTTTTCCTTCCAATTGCCTGTTACCCAAAACACGTGAAGCAACTGGTTCTACACGAAGACTGTAGTACTTTGCGAAGGTGTTCAGTATCGCCCAGCTCGCAGCTCTGCAGATGTCTGCCAGAGAGGCACCATGCGCCAACGCAAAGGAGGAGGCGACACTGGTGGAGTTCTCACCCCTAGGGGCAAGGTTCACCTTAGGCCTTGGTAAGCCAATGTGATTGCGTCCACTATCCAGTGGGCCCAACCTCTGATTGGAGACAGCCTTCCCTTTCTGCTGACCTCCATGGTAGACAAAGCTGCTCAGAGCTTCTGAAGCTCCAGGTGTGGTCCATATATATATGCATAGAGCTCTGATGGGATACAGCAACACCAAGGCTGGATCTGCCTCCTCTGTGCAGATTCACCACATGATTGTAAAAGGTGCGGTGGGAACCTTGGGGCGTATCCAGGCTGGGTCTCAGGACTACATAAGAGTAGGCTTGCCCAAACACAAGGCACTCTTTGCTCATTGAAAAGGCTTGGAGTTCCCCATCCCTGTTGATAGAAGTGAGCACGATCAGGCGGTCTTAGCAGACAGGAACTTAAGCTCAACTGACTCCAATGGCTCAAAGGGACTCTCTCTGAAGGCCAGCCAGGACAACAGAAAGATCCCATGAGGGCACAGGGGTGACCTGGAAGGATTTAAGCTTCTGGCACCCCTCAGGAACCTTACAGCGAGATCATGTTTTCCCAAAGACTGGCCGCCTAGTGCATTGTGATGCGCTGCAATGGTAGCCACATATACTTTCAAGGTGGACAGCCTATGCTCCAACCTTTCTTGCAGAAAGGAGAGCACTACTTCAATTGCACACCTTCAAGGGTCTCTCTGTGAGAGGAACACCAGCTCGCAAACAGATTCCAGTTCATGGTATAAGCGTGCCTTGTAGAGGAGCTCTGGCCTGGGTAATAGTGTTCACCACAGCTTGTGGAAAATCACTTAAGTCTGCCGCGCCTTGTCCAGGAGCCGCATACAGTTCCACAGGTCTGACAGTGGTTGCACATGGTGCCAAGCCCTGAGAAAGGAGTTCTTCCTCAGTGGAATGCACCAGAGAGGGGCTATTATGAGGAGATTGTCAATATATATACATGTGAAAATATGTGTCAAAATATACATGTGATTGTCAGTGGGATTCAAGCAGGCTATTTATTATAGGGTTATTGTAACACTTTCACCTACAGCGAAAAACTGACTGAAACAAACAAACCAGACCTGCTGGAAGAGCATCAAACCACTTTGGGCTAGTTTAAGTAAGATGTTTTTCCTAGGATCAAGGTTGATTTGACTGGTTAATACGGTCAGCCAGATGCTGTAACTTCACCATCCGTCTTCAAAACATCTTTCTCAGTTGAAGTCATTCAGAATTTTGTTGGTCTGAAAACTCTACACTCCAACCACATCAAAGTTGTTTAAATCTGTAATTTCAACATCTGTAGTCAAATGGAAAGTGAGACCTACTGGAATGGATAAAATTATATTGTTATTAATGGAGTAATTTCACAACTCTCTCTTAAATACCCAGTTAAATTTTTTGTTTTTGTTTGGAACAGGCTTCATATCAGTTCAGTGATTTCTTTGTATTCCTTTGTGGTTTAAGTTTTGTGGTTGTGAAAAAGCACTTCTGTGCTCTATCATCACATCCTCTGATACTATTTGAATAAAGAGACTCATACTGCAGCAAAATCAGAATGTAAATCAGCATCTTACATCCAGAAGTACACAAAAGGTTTGCATAAAGAGTTTGGTAGATTGTGAAAGAGAAGTATGTTGAGAGAAGATAATTGACATACTGGTGAGAAGATCAAGCATCAGTAGCTCCACAGCAGGTAAATTTGAGTTTGTTCTGATTTCTATGGCTGATTCACCTACTCCAACTTTAATGCCTTATTATATATTTTCTTAATGTATAATCAAGTCGGAATTGTATATTCGAAATCAAATTAGTTTAATTTGAGTTACAATAATGAGTCATCATTATTTTTACAATGTACCTAACTATTAAAACTAATTTCATTAGGAAAATTGTTTTATTAAAGCATGAACAATGCCTGACAGTGTCTACAAAATTTGACTATATGTTGGCTGTATTATATTTGACGGCCATTGCAGTCTCATCAGTTATTACATGGCAGATACAAATTAAAATTATAAAAACAATATAAAATTAATCTAAGAAAAACAAAGATAAATTCTATATATCATCATTTAAACATTCTTGCAATAGAAACTTTGTGCACAGTCAGTAGTTTTCCTGATAAAAAATCAGTCACTAATTGAGATGACAATATTGACATTTTGAGGCCTCTTCACCTTCAGGGTCCATGAGTCCGTCAAGTATGGCCTTTATAATACTAGATGCATCAAAAGACAGGATTTATTTCCAGTAATTTTGTAATTCTACCGTTTCTTCTTGCTATTTTTTTCTGATACTGGTTGAATCAGGGTTTGTGTCTGAAATTGGGTTTTGCATTCACTGCTAATTTCCAATAAACCGCTTTTAATATTAGTGGTGCAACAGATCACATAATTCACCGTGTAGCTCATACTATAGATTTTGAATGACGGATAGTATTCTTTTTAGTTTACTTTCTAAAAATATTTCTATACTCTAGCAGAAAATATTTGTTTAACTACTAAAGTCAGTAATATAACAAGAACAACTGATTTGAACAATTATAAGCAGAGATGAACAGCCCTTACAACATAAAAGTATTGACTATATAAAGTATTCTCTAGTCCATACAATCTGTTTCACCCTACTTAATATAAAACTAGTGCACTTTCAGAATCAGAAAAGTAACCAGCCTGTCCTTTATTTCTTTCTTTGAAGAAACCTGTGAAGAGATGATGATGCTGAACAAGATTCAGCTTGTTGTTTTTCTCGGTGAGTGTTCTTGTGACAGAAACCGATGTTAGATCAGGAGTTTAGATCAACTTTACACTATTGATTTTCCTGCAGCAGGAATTCTGTCGAAGGCTTCGTGTGACCTGCAGCGTTTTGTCCTGATCCAAGACCCAAAGACCTGGACAGAAGCTCAATCGTACTGTAGAAGGATATGCGTGGATCTGGCGACGGTTCAGAGCGATGAAGATAGAGCTAAACTAAAGGAGGCAGCGAACGCTGAGAACTTCCCATCTGACGCCTGGATCGGTTTCTCCAGAGATGTTTGGCATTGGTCGTATCAAAACATGCCGGTCAGCAATGCAAAGTGGGATTCCTCTCAGCCAAATATGCCCGACATATACATGGCCTGTGGAAATATAAACAGCAAAGGACGATGGAATGACAGAACTTGTACTGACGCAGACAACTTCTTTTGCCAAATTGGTAAGAAATGATAGATTATTCCGATGTTTTTGTTTTGAGTTTGAAAAAAAAATGCTGCACAAAATAATTGACTTTTATTTTATGTCTTGCTTTCTGAGACAAATATATAAACATTCTTAAATCAAGATATATTTACTTGAAGCAAAACAGCTCAAATGGTTACTGCACCCCACAATGAAAAATCGTCACTTAACACCCATGTCATTTGTATTGAAACACAATTATGATATTTAGATTAAAAAATAACAAGAACATCAGGCTTGTGACTGTCCCACTGACTTCAGCACATCCTCCCCTGACGTGATCCTCCAGCTGCCACCGCTCTACTGGGGGTTTTGTGTCAAGAGCTCCCTGGAGGAGGGCCGTGTGGAGAACCTGCCGCCTCAGACACAAAATTTAAGAGCAAGAGCAATTGCTCATCCTCCGGGCCTTCGGGTCAGTGTGCGATGCATTGCTTCCTAACTCTCTCCCACAGTGCCCCCATTTCCAGTGACCAAGAGACGACGTTAGGGGATCTAGCTGGTTCTTCATGGTATCTAGACAGTCTGACAGAGGCCAACCAGAATGTTCTGCCTTTTCCATTGCGCGCAGTACAGCTATGCGGGTGTGACTCTGATGGTGCCACTCGCGAGGAGTTGGATGCACTGCTCAACCCATCACATTGGCATATCCGAACGATTTGGCTCAACTATGCGATCCATTTCGCCCGGACGATTACATTAGGTTTAGTGGCATTCTCGAGACTTCAGTGGTGGTCGGAATGCTCATGTCTTGTGGAAGGAGATTGTTGTCCTCCTGGCAAAGGATGCAATTGATCGGTTTCTCTAGACGCGAGATGGAGGGGGTTTTACAGACCTTATACAGGGTTTTACTTTCATTGTGCCCAAGAAAGGTGGTGGCCTTCGACCAATCCTGGATCTGCGGTTTTTGAACAGGGCCCTGCATAAGCTACTGTTCAAAATGCACAGAAACGCATCATCAGATTTGTGCAGCACGAGGGACTGGTTTGCATGGGTCGACCTGAAGGATGCTTAGTTCCATGTCTCCATTCTTCCTCGCCACAGATGCATGGCAGTACAAAGTTCTTACCTAGGAACTTTGTCCTAGGAAGGCCATTGAGGGTGCCCTTGCCCCGCTACGGGAAGTGGGCATCACACTCCTCAACTATCTCAGCGACTGACTCATTCTGGCTCAGTCGCAAGAGAAGTTGTGCGAGCCCTGGGACCTGGTGCTTCAGCATCTCAGCTAGTTGGGCCTTGGAGTCAGCCAGGAAAAGAGTTCTCCCCTGTGCAGAGAATTTCTTTCTTGGTCTGTAATTGACCTGGTCTGCCTCACAGAGAAGCACACACAATCAGTGCTGACCTGAGTGCTTTCTTTCAGAGGCAAGATAGTGGTTTCCCTGAAATATTTTCAGAGGTTCCTGGGGCATATGGCTTACGGTTTGTTTCATATGAGACCACTAAGATGGGCATGGTGCAGTGGGACACTCTGTGTGACAATCACGCCGGCTTGTCGTCACACTTTCAGCCCATGGACCGACCCAGGATAGAGCTCCACTTTTAATAAAAGTATGAGGGGTATTGCATTTTTCAAGTGAGTAAACAATTGTATAATGCACAGGTTATTTGACAGATTCTAAATCTTTACCTAGAATTACAGTAAAACAGAAAAAGTATATCAGTGACACTAAAAAACAAGCAAAAAACTTTTCTGAGCCGCTTTTTGAAGATGAGTTTGTTCATATTTTTCTATAAACAAATTTAGCACTTCACATTCTCAATGTTTCTCACAAATGTACAGACAACCAGAACACACTTCAGGACAAGTTTGAGTTCATCGACAGCGTGAAATTGAACTGGACGGATGCTCAAACGTACTGCAAAACACACTACACAGACCTGGCCGCCGTTACAGACGACGCAGAGAACACGTTCCTCGCGAGCGAGCTTTCTTCACGGAACCTCAACAACGCCTGGTTCGGCCTGTACAGGATCCCATGGCTGTGGTCAGATAACAGCGGTGTCTTGTGGTCCTCCGTGAAGTGGAAGTCTACGCAGCCTGATAACTTGAACGAAATCCAGTGTGCGAGAGCCAACCTGGAGCACTGATGGTTAAAGACAACTGCTCCACTCCACTGCCTTTCTACTGCCGTGAAAACAGAAGAATGCAGCGTGTGAGATTCACGATCAAATCAGACACATCTCTGAACCAATCCACGGTGATGCAGGCCATAGAGAAGAAGGTCAGATGATTCTGCTTCTTATAAATAATATATAAAGTAAGAATTGATGTAAGAATGTTTACATTTTAGTTGTACTGAAAAAATGTTTTTGTAGTGTTTATTTTATTGGAATTTCTTAGTTTACTGATGTCCAAACAGCCAACCTGTCCTCCAACTAATATGCCCGTATAGGTTGTTTGTCCAAATATGAAATATTGAGAAATATGACCCATCTGAAAGTATACTGCAATTGCACCACTATCACCAACAGAAATTTTTCAAATTAATGCTCTGTAATCTTTTATCTGCGTCAGTAATTTAGGTTTCAGGTAGTTAAGCTGTTAGTGCATTCTTTCATACAATAATATGTGATCGTATGATAATGCGATCATGGGTTCTGGTCCCAGGTCACAAGTGCTCATAAAATGGATATGCATTATAAATCATAATTTTGCACTTTTCTTTAAGGGTAGGGGTAGGGTTTAGGAGTGGGTTAGGTGTGGTCTGTCACCAAGCCAGCAGAGGGAGCTCTTACCTCTGGGTGATCTGCGATCACTCCCTCTGCTGCTACTTCCTGTCAGAGGACTATAAATACTGCAGCAAGCCACTCAACTGCAGGTTGCATTGTTTCGCCTGTTTCGTTGTTAGATCGCCCGTGGATTATTGTCTCTGGTTTATCTGGTTTTGACCCTGCCTGTCTTCTGATTCCGTGATTGTTTGCTGCCTGACCTGACCACCGCCTGTCTCTGGATTTTGCTATTGTCTTGCCTCCTATATATCTGTTAGCCCTGTTCGACGCCTGCCTGTTATGACCATGCCTTCGTTTAATAAAAGCCTGCACATGGATCCGCACGCCTCAGACCGCTCAGACGTGACAGAATGCAACCTCACACCAGGATCCAGCGGCTTTTCACCCGAACCATGGCCAGGTATGCACCTTGCAATGTCTTTGCTAACCTCAAGCAGGGCACCCGATCACTTGAGGATTATACTCAGGAATTTCTGGACCTGGCTTACTTCTCTGATTTACCGGACTGTTTGCTAATTGAATTTTTCACGAGGAATAAATCAGCCACTCAAAACACAACTTGTTCGAGAGGGTCCACGTGAATCACTGGCACACTTTATTGAGTTTGGTTTAGTGACTGTGGGGTCAGCTCTCACGTTGGGTATTATGGAGGAAGAAGACACTGCATTTATTCCCAAGATGGCCGCCTTCCCCGAGCCGCTGCCCAAGATGGCTGCCGCCTGCCCAGAACCGCTTCCCAAGATGGCTGCCGCCTGCCCAGAGCCGCTTCCCAAGATGGCTGCCGCCTGCCCAGAGCCGCTCCCCAAGATGGCTGCCGCCTGCCCAGAGCCGCTTCCCAAGATGGCTGCCGCCTGCCCAGAGCCGCTTCCCAAGATGGCTGCCGCCTGCCCAGAGCCGCTTCCCAAGATGGCCGCCGCCTGCCCAGAGCCGCTTCCCAAGATGGCCGCCGCCTGCCCAGAGCCGCTTCCCAAGATGGCCGCCGCCTGCCCAGAGCCGCTTCCCAAGATGGTCGCCGCCTGCCCAGAGCCGCTTCCCAAGATGGTCGCGCCTGCCCAGAGCCGCTTCCCAAGATGGTCGCCGCCTGCCCAGAGCCGCTTCCCAAGATGGTCGCCGCCTGCCCAGAGCCGCTTCCCAAGATGGTCGCCGCCTGCCCAGAGCCGCTTCCCAAGATGGTCGCCGCCTGCCCAGAGCCGCTTCAAGAAGATGGTCGCCGCCTGCCCAGAGCCGCTTCCCAAGATGGTCGCCGCCTGCCCAGAGCCGCTTCCCAAGATGGTCGCCGCCTGCCCAGAGCCGCTTCCCAAGATGGTCGCCGCCTGCCCAGAGCCGCTTCCCAAGATGGTCGCCGCCTGCCCAGAGCCGCTTCCCAAGATGGTCGCCGCCTGCCCAGAGCCGCTTCCCAAGATGGTCGGCGCCTGCCCAGAGCCGCTTCCCAAGATGGTCGCCGCCTGCCCAGAGCCGCTTCCCAAGATGGTCGCCGCCTGCCCAGAGCCGCTTCCCAAGATGGTCGCCGCCTGCCCAGAGCCGCTTTCCAACATGGCCGCCTGCCCTGCGCGCGCTTTCCAACATGGCCGCCTGTCGTGCAAAGCCTCCAGTGCCCGTGCCTGCGTGCCAAGCCTGCAGTGCCCGTGCCTCGTGCCAAGCCTCCAGTGCCCGTGCCTCGTGCCAAGCCTCCAGTGCCCGCGCCTCGTGCCAAGCCTCCAGTGCCCGCGCCTCGTGCCAAGCCTCCAGTGCCCGCGTCTCGTGCCAAGCCTCCAGTGCCCGCGTCTCGTGCCAAGCCTCCAGTGCCCGCGTCTCGTGCCAAGCCTCCAGTGCCCGCGTCTCGTGCCAAGCCTCCAGTGCCGCGCCTCGTGCCAAGCCTCCAGTGCCCGCCTCGTGCCAAGCCTCCAGTGCCAGCGTCTCGTGCCAAGCCTCCAGTGCCCGCGCCTCGTGCCAAGCCTCCAGTGCCCGCGCGTGCGTGCAAGCCTCCAGTGCCCGCGCCTCGTGCGCCCGTCCAGTGCTCCGGCGCTCGCGGCGCCGTCCAGTGCCCGCGCCGCGGCGCCCTGCCCAGTGCCCCGCGCCTCGCGGCGCCTGCCCAGTGACCGCGCGCGTGCGCGCCCGGCCCAGTGCCCGCGCCGCGTCGCCCGTCCAGTGCCCGCGCCTCGTGCTGCGCCTCCTCAAGTTAACCCACCCTCCCACCCTTACCACACGTCGACGATGGATCCCAGCAGCCCTGCACTCATCCTCTGCCCTCCACCTGGAGCTCGCCACGGTCTGCCAGTCTCCATTGCCGCCGTGGGTGAAGGATCCTCGCTTCATCGTCCCGCCTCCGAGCCCCGGACTCCAGCTCGGCTTGCAGACCCGCCGGCTTCCCCTTAGGCTCCTAGCTCCTCCTCCTCTCCACCGTGCTCCGTCAATCCACCAGCTTCACCAGGCTCCATCGCTCTCCGGCTACGCCCTGGTCGGTCGTCGACCATCCGTCGCCTCAGGATTCCTCTCCTCCAGCTTCGCCTCGCCCCTCCGTCCCTCCGGCTCTGTCAGGCTCCTCCCTTCCCCGGCTCTACCTCAGTCCTCTGTCGCTCTGGCTCCGCGCGGCCCTCTCGCCCCCCCGTCTCCGCATCAGTCGCCAAAGCCTGCGGTGTCGCCTGGGACCTCCAGCGCCTCTGCATCACCCTGGCTCTTCTGCTCTCCGCCTTCGCCTCAGTCTCCTCGACCACCTGCTCCACCGCCGCCGGTCGGCTCCATGGGGTTGATGACCGCTCTCTCTATGGCTCCTCCTCCGTCGGCTCCACCACTGACCATCATGGCTGGGCTCTGCATCGCCTCCCGCTCCTTACTCCTCCCGTCTTCTCCTGGCTCCTCCCACCGTCTCTTCCTCCTGGTCTCAGCTTGCTGACTCCTCCCGAACCCCTCCCAAGCTCCCAGTTATGTTTTGTTTTGTTTGTTTTGTGGAGCGCCAGGAGTCGCTCCTAGGAGGGGGGCTATGTCACCAAGCCAGCAGAGGGAGCTCTTACCTCTGGGTGATCTGCGATCACTCCTCTGCTGCTACTTCCTGTCAGAGGACTATAAATACTGCAGCAAGCCACTCAACTGCAGGTTGCATTGTTTCGCCTGTTTCGTTGTTAGATCGCCCGTGGATTATTGTCTCTGGTTTATCTGGTTTTGACCCTGCCTGTCTTCTGATTCCGTGATTGTTTGCTGCCTGACCTGACCACCGCCTGTCTCTGGATTTTGCTATTGTCTTGCCTCCTATATATCTGTTAGCCCTGTTCGACGCCTGCCTGTTATGACCATGCCTTCGTTTAATAAAAGCCTGCACATGGATCCGCACGCCTCAGACCGCTCAGACGTGACATGGTCATCCGTATAAATAACACACACTGCGATTTAAATAAACACATATTTTGATTTGATAATGACCACTAAGGGGGCGCTTAACTTGAAAATGTAAAAATATGTTCTATAGGTACATTTTTGTTGGAGGACAGGCTTAAAAGGGAGTGGGTCTCGTTCACTAATGACTGATGTTATCTGGTGTCTAGATGAACCAGATCCTCTCGGATCAGGACATGAATATCAGATCCAGCATAACATGGATCATCCAACCCAACGGGAAGATCTTCCAGCGGCTGAAAACAGAAAACACACCACCGACGGCATGTAAGGTGTTATATCCAAGGAAACGCTAAACTTGTGCAGGCATTAACGAATCTTTAAGGAAAAGTCATTTAGATGTTTAACATTTTAGTGTTAATTATTTAATGCTTTACATACTGTACAAAAAAAGAACGAGAATAACGTCTTCCTTTATAGAAGTACAAATGTTACTTTCTCAGGATTTTAGGAAAAACGCTTAGTGCTGAAATTTAAATTGAAACTGAAATGTACAGCCAGTGGGTGCCACCTAGTGACAAAAAAAAACCCATAATTTACATGTGTCATATCATTTAAACGACCTCACAGAGTTTATTTACAATTCTCATAAATTGTATTCTTTACCGATATTATAAAAAACTAGTTTAAATAGAGATACCAGATTTTAGAAAAGTTTCTGTCTATACTATATCTGTTTTATATTTGAATATTATTATTTTTTTATTCTTGCATTACGGAAGTAACAAAAAGAAAAGTTTCAGAAGAATTTCTTATTTATTTATTTTTAGATATTTCTGAAACTTTTGAATGAATTTATTTTTAAAATAAACAAATTAATTTCTTAAAGCCTTTGTACAGAAATGTTGAAGTTAATTACTGTATAATATAAAGTAAATCTTTAAAACATTACGGCCGTGACACAGCGCTGAAGCGGCCTTGACCTCTGGCCCTTAGAAGTCCCCAAATCATGGCTGTTTCAGAGAGTGTACTTCAGACAGACCTCCATCTTCTTTCTACAGAATACTAACTGTAGACATAAATGACAAAATGGTCAGTTGCCTAAATACAATGTCTGCCAGTGCGTGGGGGCAGAAAAATCAACTTCAATTTAAAGGGAAAACAAAAACATCCTTCTGAACCCAATGGGAGATTTTTTTTTCTCGTTTTAAGCAAAAACCCACTTCATTTTTGGTACAAAGCTATGAATAGAGTCATTCGGTTCTCATCGATTTAAGAATATTTAGCTAAAAACACTGAGGAAGATCATATTTTGCAGTCTAATGTAAATAACAACAGCAATTTTGTAATTATTTAGTCATTTATTTAGAAATATATTTTAGAGAGGAACCATACATCATGTATTTATTCATACCTAATTTACATAGGGTTATTCATTTTCTTTTTCCATTTAAATATAGTCATCATTTCAGTGCTTCATTCAAGGATTAGCATTTAGCATAGTTCTTCTGCCGTTTAGTCTTTCTTCTTGTGTGCTTTCGGTGGATATTTGTCTTCATGAGTGAAAGATGTAGTGAAGCGGTAATTTTTCATTGCTCTGGATTGTGATGTAATAAATGGACGTGTGCTGTCAAATGAAGTCTGAGCATTAAAACATTTTTGATTATTCTATAAACTGCTCATTTCATCATCACTTTGTCTCTTACTTTTGCTTTTTCTGTGGTCTCTCTGTGCATTTTATAAAAAACAAACTTGTTTCTTCAAGAATGTATTTTACAACAATCCAAAGAGCAAACATTTTACAAGAATTTAGTCCTCCACTTATTTACTTTTATTTATAAATAAAAAGATGTCATTGGATTCTTAAAAATTATTACGCACCCATGGTTTCTAGAGTATCTTTGTTGC
>NC_056705.1:5164681-5209681 GCF_018831695.1 Puntigrus tetrazona
AGGCATTTCTATTATGGATGGACAGGTTTCAGATGAAGGTTTATGGTCACATCGGCATGAAGTGTAAACAATGAAACATTGGAAATGTAAAATATAGGCCATAATCTCAAAATAGTCCAACAGAATACCCTAAAATGATGTAATGCAATCTAACTGGTAAACATTTGGTAAAACACTGGTAAAACACTCACTTTCGTAGCAGAAGAAGGGTCTGGTTTCGATGCACCTCTGATCATCCCACCGTCTGTTTTGTCGTAACTTCACCACACACTCTCCTGACCCGTCCGGCTGACCAAAATTCCAGTTTCTGAATGAAGACGTGCTGTTATCGGACCAGACAAAAGCGTCTTTGAAAAGCCCGATGTATACGACATCTCCTGCAGGTATCAGCTGCTGGATCTGGAGGTTCTCCTCCTTGTTCCTCACGCTGACCAGCTCTGACCGCTGCTGTCTGCAGTAACTCTGAGCGCCTCTCCAGGGCTTCGGGTCATTAATTAACATGTACTTGCTGTATTTCTGATCTAGAAGATACAACGATAAGCATGAATCTGCAGAACATCAACTCTACACGCGAATCACTTTTAGGATCACGTTCAGGATCACATTCAGAACCACATTCAGAACCACATTCAGAATCACATTCAGAACCACATTCAGAATCACATTCAGGATCACATTCAGGATCACATTCAGAACCACATTCAGAACCACATTCAGAATCACATTCAGAACCACATTCAGGATCACATTCAGGATCACATTCAGAACCACATTCAGAACCACATTCAGAATCACATTCAGGATCACATTCAGAACCACATTCAGAATAAAATTCAGGATCACATTCAGGATCACATTCAGAACCACATTCAGAATCACATTCAGAATCATGTTCAGAATAAAATTCATGATCACATTCAGAACCACATTTAGAATCACATTCAGAACCACATTCAGGATCACATTCAGAACCACATTCAGGATCACATTCAGGATCACATTCAGAACCACATTCAGAACCACATTCAGAATCACATTCAGGATCACATTCAGAACCACATTCAGGATCACATTCAGAACCGCATTCAGAATCACATTCAGAACCACATTCAGGATCACATTCAGAACCACATTCAGAATCACATTCAGAATCACATTCAGGATCACATTCAGAACCACATTCAGAACCACATTCAGAATCACATTCAGGATCACATTCAGAACCACATTCAGAACCACATTCAGAATCACATTCAGGATCACATTCAGAACCACATTCAGAACCACATTCAGAACCACATTCAGAACCACATTCAGAATCACATTCAGGATCACATTCAGAACCAC
Organism: Puntigrus tetrazona; assembly: GCF_018831695.1. NCBI lineage: Eukaryota > Metazoa > Chordata > Actinopteri > Cypriniformes > Cyprinidae > Puntigrus > Puntigrus tetrazona. The sequence continues at coordinate 5,166,029 of NC_056705.1, forward strand.
ATTCAGAACCACATTCAGGATCACATTTAGGATCACATTCAGAACCACATTAAGGGGTGCGTTTTATCATCAGAAATAATAATCAAAGCACTAGCGTCTATTTATGTGTATGGTGTGAATGTAGTTCACTCTACTCAGAATGTTGTGAGAACAGTGTATTGAAATTAAAATGTTCAAATGTCCAGTTTTCTTGTGGTGATTAAATGGAATGTGAAGCGTATTTTTTACAACATTCTGCTAAATTTTCCACACAAAATATAATGTTTAAATGTATAAAACATAACATTAATATGTATTATTTTAAATTATGCGAAGGTTAGAACATTATTTAGAGATTACTAAAGTTCCTTACAACAGTGTTTAAAAAAATCACCTAAAATATTCAATTTTTAAGGTTTATTTTAAATATTAAAATGTCCGGTTTTCTCATCATAATTAGAACTTTATGTATAGGAAGCAATTTTATATATGTTCTTATGAGAATGTTATGACCAAAGTTTTGCCAAATGTTATGACAATGCAAAATTAATACTGTTAGGCTACAAAAACATACCATAAAGGTTCCTTTAAGAATGTTATATCCTAGCATTTCTATAACTTTTAAAGAACGTTCCCTGTGATCTGAGTAGTTGTTTTATAAGTGCTCAAAGTAAATGCACGTCAATTCTGTACCAAAGAGGCCTGGCTCAAGTAGCATATGAAGCTCCTGTTCGTCTCGCACGTCGTGTCACGAAACTTTCCAGCAGAATCCATGACCGAGCAAAATTCATCTCCGTAGTTTGTTGGTTCTCTTTGTCCCCAGTTTCTGTATTCAGTTTCCCCGTCTTTGTAAAACTGTGGATTAGCCAGGGCCCAGTGCCACTGCTCGCTCCGTGTTTTCCTGAGTCCGATCCAGGCAGATTTGGTGCTCGTCGAGTCCTCGAGAGCCAGGAGCTCCTCCACGTCCGTCCAGTCCTCCACGCTCACCAGGTCAAAGTGATTCTCTCGGCAGTATTGCTGAGCATCAGCAAACGCTTTGGATTCATTCACATAGTAGTACTTTTTAGAGGGCCCTTCAGATGTGTACAAACCTTTCAAAAAACGGTTATTATAAAATATCCAGATGCAAAACAATAACTATTTCAAAAGTCACAGCCATAGTTTCTCACCTGTAAGGAAATGTATACCACAGCTCATGAAGACGAGAAGATGAATCTGATTCATGGTTCTTTCCTGCAGATTATGTCAAATGAACAACTCAAATAATATCTAAAAAATAATACAAATAATGGATCAAGTGATGCTGCTTCTCTGTATTTTTGTCTTCTTCTCATTAATAATATATAAACTTTTTCAATCCAGATACATTTGATTTAGCCCATTGGAAACGGTTATTCTTGAAAAAGCCAAGAAATTTCTTTATTTTTAATCTACCATTTTGCTTCTCAACTAAATGTATTTCGAGAATGTTTAGATATTTGTTATTGGAAAAGAAGACAAAAAAAGTATTTCCATCTTGGTTTCATATGTTAATAAAAATAATTCAAAGATTATTCATCCAGAATCACGAGACACAGTACATTTACTTTCTCTAAAAATAAGCATGTTGAGGCACGCTTAGATATTAATATATATATAAAAAATACTGTGGAGGAAAATAACATTTGTAATGTAAATGAACATGAAAAAAAATTAAACACTGAACTGAGCTTTCTAAAAAAAAATGTATAAGACTAAGACTAAAACCTCAGAGAGCGATCTGGACTCACTTGTTGTGTTGAATGATCTCTGATCGTGGATGTTCTCCGACTCTGAGGTGTTTGCTCTATGACTCTTCTGAATGACAGACTGATTTTCATCCTGACTTTGTTTAAAACTCATTACAATGAGCATGGAAATGACGGATGGGTCTGAAGTCAAGCGAAGGAAAATACTGACAAAACAGCGGCTGGACCAGAAGAAGAGAGTTTGTCAGAGAAAGTTCTAGAAGATCGTTCAAAATAAATATCAAAACAGCAATAAAGTTTTGGTAAATATAAAGCTGACCACTGTAAAAATGTTTTGTAACTTTTTAGCAATGTTATAATCATGGCATAAAAGATCCAAGATACAACATTCAAACATTTGGAAACCACCATTTTTCATGATAATACTGCAGTATTTTGTGTGTATACAAGTAACTCGTCAAAGCTAAACGGCTCAGATTTCAGTCAAGAAAGCGCCCACGCGAGACAGTGTTTTATTCCTGAGCATGGTGTGTTAGTGTATTGATTGGATGCGGTGTATCTGCTTGACGTGACGAACAAATCCACCAACGCTGGACTCTTTTGACCATTTTGAAAGAAAGCAAAATAGCTTGGAATATTTATTGATCTGTAGACAGATGGCCGAAAATAAAAGCCGTAATCAAAATAAAGCATATCGAAATAATAATAATATTAAGTTTATTAAATCAAGATACATTCATTCCAGATGTTATACAAATTACAGATAATATTATGCATTGTTTAAAAAAAAACTTTTCTGAGCGCTTATGAAGTCAAGTCATAAGTTCAGTTAAAAATGGCTAAAGTGGTTCCTCTTTATAAAACTACTATCAAACTACTGTTTCTGTAACACCACAATTTTCCACAATTCTAGAAAAACGATTTAATAATAGATTAGACACAACTTCAGATAGACATAAATTAATTTCTGATAGTCCGTATGGATTTAGATCAGACAGTTCCACATTAATGGCACTAATTTGTTTGGATCTATATTAATATTCATCTTCATGCTTGAGTATTTCTTGTGGCGTCCCCCAAGGATCGGTCCTGGGTTTAAAGTTATTATTGCTTTATATGAATGATATCTGTAAATCAAAAATAGTAGAACTTTACATTTTATTAAAGAGGAATTAAAAAGAGTTATTAAGAGACTATTACTTTTGAAAAGAGTACATTTAAAAGTAGCAGTTCAATGGGTTATTTCTAGTTGAAATCAAATTCTATCGAAATAACTGATTCATGTTATTCTCTGCAAGAACCCAGAGATCTGAGCTTCTTGGCTGAGCTATGACTCGATGTATGATGCAACTTCCGTCGTACACCGTACGTCCAATCAGGAGTCAGCCGAGAAGTCTCAGTCATTTAGGTTATCATTTTAAAACTAGCAGATATAACCACATCACGGAGCTTCAGAATAATGGCCGCCATTCACCAGCATTATCAAGCTTGGAAGAGCCAGGACACAAAAACAAAAACAATACATGTTCAACTGAAAGAAGAAAGTCATATACACCTAGGATGGCTTCTAGGTGAGTAAAATATGGGGTAATTTTAATTTTTGGGTGAACTATTCCTTTAAGCATTATTATGTTCGTACATTAAGAAGTTTTTGTATTTCTGGAGGTTAAGTGCTGGGTCTGAGTCTGGTTTCTCCCAAGGTTTTTTCTTCATTCTGTATGGATGGGGTTTTGGTTTCTCTGTCTTCTTTGTTGGGGACACTTAACTTCTAGTGATTGAGACCGTCTCTGCATTTAATAACAAATTGATCAATCTCTTCATTATACATTCATTGTATTCTTCTACTTTATACTGTTCAGTGCTTTGATACAACCTGTGTTGATAACAGTGCTGCTTAAAATGATTGATTGATTGATATTTCTGCGTGGAGTGAAATTGTGGAACAGACTTAAACTAGTGTGTCCCAGTTCACAAAACAGGTTGTATGTTTAGGTTCTGTTTGTATTTATATAAATAAGTAGAAAAGTGAAAAGAGTCTATGAAGATGATGAGATGTTGGGAACATTAGAGTTAATTTGATCATACCGATATTGATTCTAGGATTAAATAAGATTCTTCCGACTTCTTTCTGGCGATGTTAAATAGTTTTGCGTTGTGCTTTTTTTTTTGTTTCGTCATTTGCTGTTTATTTACATGTTTGATAAAAAACTACGTCATTTTGCTTCTCAAGTAAATGAATCTTTCATTTAACAATATTTATGTTTTTGTATTACAAACAAGACAAACCAGACAATAATCTGAAATTCAACAATCACATGTGCCACCTAGTGAAAAAAACTGTATTTAATGTCTACGTTTTTCTCTAACATTAGCTCTAAACATCTCATATTGTACACTACACATTCTAAGGACTCTGTTGAAGTTTGTCGCTGGTAATATTTCATCAAGTGTTACTCCTGAGTTCTTGGTTTGCTTCTGTCGATCCGTTCGTGTGTTTTTGAAACACCAGTCCGTTCGGCTGTTCTCGCCACGATAGCTTCACGTCCGCTGATATCCCCTGCTCACGCAGTTTCTGCTGGACCTGAGGAATACAACGTCATATTCATTTACATGATGAGTCTCTGATGAGGTACAGCATCCCTAATAGTGTTCTGTCAGGTAGAGTAAAACATTCAAAGAATGAAAACATATGAAAACAATATCTGAATGTTCTCAGAAATGCTCTAACATTAAAGAGATATTACATTTTCTTGAATTGAATTGGAATATATAAAGAATTCAAGTAACCAGTCTGACGTATTTGTTCAGACCAAGTAAGGATAAAAAGCATTACAAATGAATCACGCAAACAATGATGTCAACAGTTATTAAAAATAATGATCAACTAGTTTATATCACTTCAAGTTGTGCAAATTTGTACTATTGTTTTACTAAAGTTCTGATGAGGGGAGAAAATACCTTATTACCTCTCAGTTAATATGTTTTTTGGTGATCACATGGACCTCAGTACAAAAAAGAAAGACAAAAGGCAGTCCTTGACCCCTTAAAAAAATTATAATAGTGTCTAAAATTCACTAAAATACACTAAAATTCATATTTTCTGTGGTCAAAGCATTTGGAAAAGAATTTGGAAAATAAAACAAGAAAGGCAAGAAAGGCTGTGGTAAATATCTGACCGTATTCAACACAGAGCTTGTAACAGCTGGATCATTGACATTATCTCCTGCTTTCACCTCCAGTCTTAATATCTGATGCTTCACCCGTACTGTGAAAAGAAAATATGTGGAGAAAGAATGCAAATCGAGATGATTACTGTTATATAGAGAGGGCTCGGTGATTTATGTTCAAAAATTGTGATGATTGCATTAATTTCAGGGTTGATGAATAAGGAATGATATTTCAGATGATCAAATGTGCATTATGTGAATATTAACTTCAAACAAGGCAGGTAAAAATGCACCCCAAAACTAAAAATAAATGCTATATATATTTTATATGTTAATACTGTATGTATTGTATTGGTATGTACAGTGGGTATGGAAAGTATTTAAACTCCCTTAAATTTTTTACTCGTTATATTGCAGCCATTTGCTCAAATCATTTATGTTCATTTTTTTTCCCTCATTAATGTACACACAGCACCCCGTATTGACAGAAAAACACAGAATTGTTGAAATTTTTGCAGATTTATTAAAGAAGAAAAACTGAAATATCACGTGGTCCTAAGTATTCAGACCCTTTGCTATGACACTCATATATTTAACTTTTCTTAACGTTTCTTCGAATCGTCTTTGAGTTGGTTCTAGACCTTCATTTGAGTCCAGCTGTGTTTGATTATACTGATTGGACTTGATTAGGAAAGCCATGCACCAGTCTATATAAGACCTTACAGCTCACAGTGCATGTCAGAGAAAATGAGAATCATGAGGTCAAAGGAACTGTCTGAAGAGCTCAGAGACAGAATTGTGGCAAGACACTGATCTGGCCAAGGTCACAAAAAATTATTCTGCTGCACTTAAGGTTCCTAAGAGCACAGTGACCTCCATAAGAGCCTTGGTGAGAGAGGTAAAGAAGAACCCAAAGAACACTGTGGCTGAGCTCCAGAGATGCAGTCAGGAGAAAGTTGTTGAAAGTCAACCATCTGGGCTTTATGGCAGTGTCCCGACGAAGACTCTCCTTTGTGCAAGACACATGAAAGCCCACATGAAGTTTGCTTAAGTCTAAGTGGTATGTGTGGAGAAAACCAGGCACTGCTCATCACCTGTCCATACAGCCCCAACAGTGAAGCGTGGTGGAGGCAGCATCATGCTGTTTTTCAGCTGCAGGGACAGGACGACTGGTTTTAATTGAGAGAAAGATGAAAACCTTCTCCAGAGTGCTCAGGACCTCAGACTGGGTTGAAGGTTCACCTTCATGACCCTAAGTCCACGACCCTCAGCACACAGCTAAAATAACGAAGGAGTGGCTTCATCACAACAACCGGCCAGAGCCCTGACTTAAAGCCAGAGCATTTTTCTGTCAATACGGGGTGCTGTGTGTACACTAATACAGAAAACATGATCTGCAATAAAACAGAGTGGAAAACCTTAAGGGGGTCTGAATACTTTCCTTGCCCGCTGTATATACATTTATGTATAAACATTTTGAATTTCATACTAAATCAGTATTTGAATTAGTTTATTTCACAAATAATGTTTTAATTATTGTAGCACCTTTTCATTTTAAACTAGAATTTTATGGCTTGAAAATGCATGAAACTAGACAATGAAACCGTACTTGTCTGGCATAAGAAGTAACACAGACTTGAGCAGCTTTCATCAGCAATCTGACCGTCGTAATCTAAAGCAGCACACGAGTCTCGGCCGAACGCGTTGTCCGGCTGTCCTGCAGCCCATCGCAGAGAGCTTGTGCTGGTCTGATCCGACCACTTCCACGAGTCTCTGAACAGACCGATCCAGGCACACGTGTAGTCTTGGATCATCCCGGTCAGCTGTAGATTCACATCCATGTTCCTGATGGTGAACAGGTCTGTGTGGTTTCCTCTGCAGTAATCCTGAGCTTTTTTCCAGGACATGACTGGATCAGTGACCAGCACCGGCTGTCCGTCTGAGAAACATCAGAGCGACTAGCATTAACTTCACAATCCAACTTCTTTATACCATAAAGCCGTAAAAGTCAAAGCAAACCTAATTGTTTGACTATAGGTTATACTGGTTATCTTATTATTATATTTTCTGATTATTTTGTTTCTGTTTATTGTAAAGATAAAAAAACAATTTTTGAACCTGTCTTTATCCAGTGTTCAGTTTTGAAAATGTATGCAAATTAGCACATTTAATACAAAACAAAAAAACACATGTAATTATGTAATACAAACTATTGTCTTGCCTTAAGATCACTGGGGAATTTAATGTGGGGAAAAAATTGCTAACATACTAAAATGGGTACGGGAACCAATGTCAAAAAATATAAAAGCATGACATTTACCTGGACTTTAATGCTAAATAATGTGGTGATGTTCACCAGTTGCTTTCTGTTCCAAACCAACATGGCCATCCACAAATAATAAAACTGGTGCAGAAACCAATGTACCAATAAATGAGAAATCTAAATGTTACTCATGTAAGCATGTAAGTTACCACATAAAATGCCACGTGGTGTTCTTTTTTATTTCTGTTTTTCATTGATCGATTGATTAAACTGACGACTCTGATATCAGCTTCTATTTCTCTGTACTCTGGGAAGTCAGGAGAGACTGATGTTGTGTCTTACCACCACTTTGGCAAAAAACGGTACACGTCAAATTGCAGGCTTCATCCCACCAGTATCCAGACGTCCTTAGGTTTACACAGTATTGTTTTCCATTCAAATTGTTTGGCTGTTCAGAATCCCACTGTAAGAAAGTCACGCTTTCGTCTTGATAAGACCAGCGCCAGGTCTCCACATCATCATAGAGTCCGATCCAGATGTAAAAGTGCAGATTCTCTCTCAACTTGTCCAGTTCTCTCAACTCTTCATCGGTCTGGACAGTGGCCAGGTCAATGTAGTTCTGTCGACAGTAATCTTGAGCCTCGTGCCATGTTTTATACTCTTCGATCAGAATATACTCACGTGAGCCACACAGAATGACTGTCAGAAACTCTGTTTGCAAAAACGAAGTGGGATTTGTACGAAATCAAGTTATTCAGCATTCGGTTAAATTCAGTCAATAAACCCGACTTACTGGCGAACAATCACATTCATCCACAAACACGCACTCACCTGAGAGCAAAAAGAGATGAATCAATCTTTGCTCCATTGCTGCTGAGATTGGCTTGGGTTAGCGAGGTCTTATCCATAGACCAGCTAAAATCGAATGGAGCCTGTATTAAAATATAGTTTTGAGCTGGGGAAAACACACACCCATGTTGATTTGCGTACTGAAATCCGTATGGGTTTTTATTCTTTGACAAGAGCAGCATTGGTGTGAAGATTTGCTCAGCTAATGATGCACATCAAATGTGAGAATCAATCCAGAGAAAAGGAAGTTGTTTGCATGGGAAACCATGACATATTTGGCTTTTGCAGGTGAACAGCTGTGTGTATGAATTGGTTTAAGATGAAGTTACAAATTTCAGATGTTTTAGCATGAGAAAGTCATTGAATTGATTCTCTGCGCTGTTAAAGGAGAACGTATGTACGTGTTGAGTTGCGTTTTTCTGTGTATCTGTTGCAAAGAGGAGCTCTAAAGGACAGCTATTCAGGTATCCGTTCTATTTGAATGGAAACCAATGGAGGGGAAACTTCAGCAGGTGAAATAAACTGTACTGTGAGAAAGTAGGATGGATTTTACAGCACCACCCATTCTTTACCGTTATTCACAACAGTCATCAAACACTGAAAGTGACTCCATTACGTTACAGCTTCTCCTCTAAAGAGAATATCTGCGCAAATGATCAAGATGACGAGTATTTAGTAAGGAAACTATTTCAAGTTACTCACGAAATACAACGAGCAGGTCAAAAATGTACGTTTTAGTAGCAGACAGTGGAGGAAAGCTGAAGAGCAGCTGTACACAAACACACACTTTTCAACTTTGGTCAGCTTTCAGCTGTTTTGCATTTCGCATGTGAAAGCAGCATCATTAAGGGTTAATGGGTTCATAGCTATTCATCATTTGCTCAGCTAATGACGCACACCAAATGCATTTACACAAATACGGAAGATTTACTGCCGAGAACCAATGGAAACATTTGCATGGGAATGCATTTGTGCAGGAAACGCTTTCAACCTCTGCGTGTCTCCGTGTAAGAGATTTCATTTTCTGAAAAGCAAGAGATTCAAAACAGAATCAAATATCGTAATCGTTTTTGAAAGTTGAAGCATCATCAAAGACTTTGATGTAAAATCTGAACTGTGATAGGTACAGAGATCCGTGAGCATACAGGCACGCCATTATATATCCTCGGTCTAATCTAAATCAAGAAATGTGTGACGCACTTGAGTTTCTCCACGAAACACTGCCGAAAAGTCAACGTAACTCATTTTTTTAAGTTTTAAGATAATCTGTCAGGTAAAATAAAAATATTATGGGTGTCTTGTTCTGTTTTGTTAAATAACAACATTTATTCATTCAGCAGACACTTTTATCCAACGTCAATTAATGTCAATGAACCTGAGTTCTTTAATAAATCCACAAAACAGCAAACAAAGATGGAACGAACTGTGATTGGTTGTTTGACATGTCAATCAAACGACCTCATGGGCGTGGTCTTAGCCAAAGAACGATACCACAAACCCCTTCAGTCTGAAGGTCTGGCTACACGATAAAAATCAAAGCGATTCATAGTAACTTTCATTTCTATAATAACTACAGTATAGTTAACTATTATAATAAAATTATTCTAGTTAGTTATTTTTGTAAGATAATATGTAATTAAAAATGTAACTTTGTTTTAACTAGTTAATAAATATCATCGTCTTCTGTCCATCCTTGTTTAATTTGTGGAAGACCGTTCCGTTGAGCTGCTCCTGCCACGAGAACTTGACGCCTGCTGCTAGTCCCTGCTCCTGGAGTTTCTTCTGGACCTGAAGACAGACCAGAGGTTATCTATCTCCAGACTCACAGAGAGAAGAGAACAGAATAAACGGGTGCGTTTGGAAGTGATTTCACCAAGAACCTGGAAGCTGATCTCAAGGAAGAAAGAAGAAGATATTATATTATAAGAAGATATTATAGTCTCACCTCCTTCAAGACGGCGTCTGCAGTCACTTTATCAGAGACATTATCACCCGCTTTCACCTTCAGTCTCAAAACCTGACGCCTTACACTTACTGTTAAAAATTAGACAAAGTCACCTTCAGGACAAGCTGAAAACACATTGTGATTATTGGGATATTTTAAAATGACAGTACTATTGTTTAAATGTTTAAGGCAATGTTTTAAAGAATAAGTATAGTTTTTTTACTGCTACGTTTTATTTCCATTTTTTTCAGACTACTGGATAGAAAATATGGTTACACTTTATCTTGAGGTGTAATCATACATATAAGTACTGAGCAATATTAATGAACTTCTTACTGAAAACACGATACTCAGTTTTATGAAGTGGTTGCAAACCAATTATTTTAATTAATTTAGCTGAAAGTTAGTCTAAATAAATTTAATTATTTAATTTTGAAATTAAATGGAATCACTTACCTTTAAGATAAAAATTAGTACATTCAGTAAAATAATTTTTTTATGGAAATGTGCACATGGTTCTGGTTCTGGTGGTTCTATCTATCTCTGTCTATCTATCTATCTAATCTGTCTGTTGACATTATTTTCAGATTTATGGAGTGATTAAAAAAAAAAACCTTGTCCTGAATTTTTGGTCCAGTGTTAAAGACACTTAAAATGTACAATGTATGAAACTAGCGTATATTTAATTAGACACCTCCTGAAACCGCATATTTAAAAGTAATATTTCAGAAACTTCAAAATCATTCTGTTGTAGGTAAATTGTGGTGATATCTGTTATTCTATGCTTTTACACTATTCACCTGCACTACCTTCCATTTAAAAAAAAAAAATGGCTTTTTTTCAAATATGGTGTGCCCATGCAAAACTCAACAGGTTTGAGGAATCGTTCATATCTGGATGATGCACACATACTTAGAGGTAATGCTCAGTGTTATTCAAATCCTATAAGAATGAGCGATGAGGAACAGACGCATAAATAAAGTCTATTTCAGCCAGAGGGAGTCTCCTCTAGAAATAGAAGACACAAAATACTCTAAAATAAAAATACCTACGTGGACTTCTGCAAAAGAAGAAGAAGGTGTTTGAGCAGCGCTCGTCAGCGATCAGACCGTCCTCGTCGACAGCCGCGCAGATTTCATCGCCCAAGTAATTATCTGGCTGTTTGGAGGCCCATGGCAGAGAAGAGCTTGTGTTGGTCTGATCGGACCACTTCCACGAGTCTCTGTACAGACCGATCCAGATACAGCTCTGATCGTCACCGCTCATCATCCTCAGCAGCTGATTGTCATCTTCATTCCTGACCGTGCAAGTCTATGAAGTTTTCTACAGAAACGCTGAGCTTGTTTCCAGGACATCTCCTCATCAGCATTTAATACAGGCCCTTCGTCTGAAAAACATCCAAAAAACTCAGAAATACACCTACAGTAGACATATGTTCTGTTTACGATGTACTCTTAGGGTAATGATGCTACTGTATTTGTTGTTTTTACACTTGGTGGTAAAAAAGTGTGTTCAAAGACTGGGTACAACTTCTGTCAAATTAACTTGTTGGTTTATTGCCACTATAAAGATTCAGGTGAAAACAGAAAAGATTCTCAGAGAATAAAAATATAAAATACATGTAATAAATGTAATAATTGCAGTCTCCTTTCATTGTGTTATTTCTGATGTGCTGGGGAAATTACTTGACGATTTGCTTTGACTAATTCTAGAGAGATACAAAAAACTACCAGTAAACAAATATAATCTTGTTTTTGTTAAACCCCCTGTTTTTTACACAACGAGAAAGTACACAAAATGTTCCAATCTATGTGTTGAAACTGTGTTGCACGCACATTCACGAGCCTAAATATAAATGTTCGCCAAATTTCGAGAAATAATTAGGTTTATGCGATATTTCAAGTAGCTTGAAAACGGTACGCAATCGATTGGATGGCTGCTTTATCTTTTCTATATATCGAATTGCTTCACCTATTTTTGACAAACTCAGCAATGCACTATTACTTTTTAGCAATGTATGTAAAGATATCGAAGTCTTACCACTTTGACAAATAACGACGCATTTAAGATTGCAGCTTTTGTCGCGCCAGTATCCATTCGGGTGAAGCATCACGCAGTCCTGGTCTCCTCCGTAGTTATCAGGCTGATCTCTGTCCCATCTCGTGTACGTGAGGCGTTCTTCTTGAAAAGACCAGCGCCAGCTGTTCACATCGTCATAGAGTCCAATCCAGCTGTCAGACAGATGACTGGCCCTTAACTTGTTGATTTGGCTCCACTCATTAAGGGTCTGGACCGAGGCCAGGTCAATGTAGTTTCTCAGACAGAAACTTCTAGCCGCTCTCCACGTTTTATACTCTGGGATCAGAACATACTCGGTGAGTCTGCTTGAGTCGCTCAGAATGACCGAGAGAAGCCCTGTTTAGAAGAAACGCAAGAAATCGTTCCAGGGATCACACAAAGCAGTTCTTGAAGATGTTATAAACCACCCTAAAACATGAACAGAACCCCCTCACCTGAAAACAAAACCAGATGCATCCGTCTCTGTTTCATCCCTGCTGAGTCTCGTCTGTTAAAACACTGACTAAAATGTTTAAAACACGCTAAAGTATGACTGAGGACTGAATGGACACCCATTTTCTTTTGCATATTTAAATCGTCAGCGTTAACGGCAGACAACAGAAACACATGGTGTGAAGGTTTGCTGGCCTAATGACGCGCGTCAGATGTATTTTTACACAAATGCAGAGAAATCGTAGGAAGAAGAGGGTGATTTCATCCATCACGTGTCTGGGAGAGGCTTCAGTCCGGGCCACATATAGAAGTAGAGTAGAATTGTGTTTATCGATGACCGCTGGCAGCATACGATGAAGCCAGTTGGAAATCACTCACATAATTCAGTATATGATGAACTAGTAAACGAACATCAGTTAGTGGATTATAGACTTTGTATCATTTTAGAAAGTCATAATAAACATTATTTGTTTAACTAAACATATGTGTTTAGTCAATGATTTCATAGATGAAACAATGAACAGCTATATATAAAGGACTCTAAATGATTTTGCTGTTAAACCTGTTTGACTCTACATCTCCTTGTGTCTTCTGTTTTTGATTGATAGTTTAAAAGATCTTTAGTGTAATTCTAGAAACTTTTCTGGAGTCAGATCTGGACTGATTCTGATCAAGTAAAGCTCATATCTCCAGATCATCTCTCACTGTCTTTACTTGATTCTCCATCAATCATTTTCTAGAAGAACCTGATCATCAGGATCTTCTGAGGAGCTTTCACTGTCCCTAACGGAGCGATGATCTTCACGGTCCTCTAAAGGAGATCATTTGATTCATTCTCTATTATAGTAGCTCTGTTACTCTGTTCTAGTTAGTCAATGCAAGTATTGGATCATCTTCTAATGTTTTTCCCCCAAACATCAGCACTATATATTTTTTTTTTTTGAATATATTGTATCTTCTCAAAGTGAATTCCCAAACTATTTAAAGTTATTTCTGTTGTGTTCAGTGAAACGTGCAAATACGATACTGCATTTATGTGGCTCAGTTTGGTTTAAAACCAGGATGAGGTCAAAGTTCAATTAGGACGTTTATTACTGGTGTGCATCTTGAGACTAAAGAACTGATGTATTTTAAGATGAATCAGATTCACATTTAGTCTAGGATTAGGTTTAAGCCTTGTCTGTGGAACCGGGGGTAAAAGATGAAAAACATGCTAACTTAAAGTTTCTCACACATGTTTTAGGAGAAAATCAACAACAGTGTTTGCCAAGCTGCAATAAAGTCCTTCTGTTTTAACTAAAGCGGGTGTTAATAAGCAGCGTCAACACCTCGATCTATAACGCTGCTTGTTTAATTTGTGGAAGACCGTTCCGCTGAGCTGCTCCTGCCACGAGAACTTGACGCCTGCTGCTAGTCCCTGCTCCTGGAGTTTCTTCTGGACCTGAAGACAGACCAGAGGTTATCTATCTCCAGACTCACAGAGAGAAGAATAAACGGGTGCGCTCGGAAGTGATTTCACCAAGAACCTGGAAGCTGATCTCAAGGAAGAAAGAAGAAGATATTATATTATAAGAAGATATTATAGTCTCACCTCCTTCAAGACGGCGTCTGCAGTCACTTTATCAGAGACATTATCACCCGCTTTCACCTTCAGTCTCAAAACCTGACGCCTTACACTTACTGTTAAAAATTAGACAAAGTCACCTTCAGGACAAGCTGAATTGGGATATTTTAAAATGTAAAAGAGAGAGACTCAGCAGTTTTGTTTCCTGAACTGAGGTTTTGTTCGTGTCATGTGCCTGATTTTATCAACCCAGGCTCTTCATACGGTACCTTTCTGCACGGTGTTTTTCATCACCTGAGCTACAGAGTAAACCTACTGAACCAGAAAACCCGTTCATGTGAAGCTGTACGTGTGAAGATAATGTTCACTTACTTTCTAAGTCAATCATTTCAATCAATCATTTTTATTTATATAGCTCTTTTAACAACACAGGTTGCATCAAAGTCTCGAATCAGGATACTTTTACTAGATAAGCAAAATGACTTAAGATATTTACTCTTGTTTCCAGACGACAAAAATCTAAATTAAGTGCATTTTACATTTAAAAAATCTCTGCATGTAGGGTAAAATATTTTTAAAACAAGTGTAAGGCTTGTAAATGCACCTATAAATCAAATGGTTTTACTGCAGCGATTCGTAGGCATAGGTACATTTTTTTCAGTTCTGCAGAAATGTATGAAGAGGCACATATTTCCAATGAGCCTAGGCTGGATTAATTTATATACAGTATAGCATTTTATGCCTCAATTATTTAGAATATTGAGCCTGGCTGTAGTCTATGTTCAGCTTTATACTGTGTAACGTATATTTGATTAGATAATGCCTTATGTGCATATTTAATGAGAACATTGCAGAAAAATGTCTTAATGCAATGTGCTATATATATATATATATATATACTGTATAGTACAGTATGGTGATCTCTTAGTCAGGATTTTCTTGGACTAAGAGATATCACCATACTGTACCCAGTATATATATTTAAAAAGTAAGAACTTTCTGAAGAAAATGAGTGTTGTTTGTCCGCTCAAAACTCAACAAAACGTCCAGTAAATCACAGAAACTTCCCACTACTATCCAATTAGTTTAACCAATTTTAACATATATATATACTCTTCATAAGTCAGTTTAATATAATTTATGTTGAAATGATATGTACTTCCAGCAGCAACATTTAATCAAATACATTTTTTTTACGTTGAACTAGATGGACATTTTTCTACAATAGACTAATCCTATTCTGTAGAGCTCCATCTGTTTTTAGGCTAAGTATGTTCAAAATAAAATGCTCTAAATAAAAGGTTAATAATACTCACGTGGCGTTTGGCAAACAAAGAAAAGCTTCTCCGAGCAGAGCTCCTCAGTAACCCGACCGTCCTCATCCACAGCTGGACATTCGTCTTGATCGGTTTGTTTCTCGGTCTGGTTTGTGTAGGACCGGTCGTGGTGTCTGTACAGACCGATCCAGACACAGCCGTCATCCTGGACCATCATCTGCAGCAGCTGATTCTCTCTCTCGTTCTTCACCGTGTGTAAGTCTGTGTAGTTTTCTACAGAGTCTCTGGCCTTGTGTCCAGGACATCGCTGGATCTGAAACTAGTACTGGCCTTTGATCTGAGAATCAGCAGAATAACCCATGAACTGTGTTCAACTCACAGCTTTACCTTTAGTAAAAACCGTGTATAGCATTTGTATTAACGTTGTAGTATACACTATTTTTACTATAAATAGCATGCACTTTTTAATCTCCTTTGTGTTCTGGGCACAACATCTTAAATTAGTTTTCTATGCAATTTGCCAAAATTTGCAGACACTGAAAAATACTAAAGTAAAAAAAAACCAACTCTATTGTAGCTTGTCAGACAGAATGTGTTACTTCTGTTCGTATCAACATTTAGTTCAGAATGATCTGTGCAGACAGACAATAAAACTAATGAACTATAGCATACTACTGCTTTGAACTACTTTCACTTACTTTTGGGAGTGAAAATAACTGCAAATAGATATAAATAGCATTTAACATTTACTTGGTGCAAGGGTTTTTTTCTCTCTTTTTTTCACTTTTTTCTCAAACACTTGTGGGGGAAGTTTTTCAAACCTGTTGCAGCATTCTAGTGACTATCAAACATCCTTAGACATTATTTTTCTGTCAAATTACTTTAAAAACACATGCATTTTCCATGAACGAGTCAGAAGACGAGCATCAGTTTGACTTCACGGCGTTTGAGGAGTTTTCTGACTCCATTGAGGGTCAATATGACCCCAATAAACTTTGCCTGCTCTCTGAATGAGAAACGGACAGCAAATTTCAAGAATAAATGAATGTTTAACCTGTATTTTGAGCCAAACACTGGAGGAGCATACACCCGTTTCTAAGACTAGAATAAGTGTAGAATTAGACATGTTTCAGAGGGTGTAAGTATTGATGGAAATCTAATCCCAGTATTGCTTCATCAACATCAACTCCTCAATCTCAGTTCTCTAGGAATTAACGAAAGCGTTCATTATGTGTAAAGGCGTAGGAGTCTTACCGCTTTGACAAATAATGGCACATTTACGATTGCAGTTCTCATCATGCCAGTATCCATTCGAGTGAAGCATCACACAGTCTTGGTTTCCTCCGTAATTATCCGGCTGTTTCTTATGCCATCTGGTGAATGAAGGGCATTCGTTTCGAAAAGACCAGCGCCAGCCGTTCACATCGTCATAGAGCCTGATCCAAGTCTTCGATCCATTTTTAGCTCTTAACTTGTCGATTTCACTCCACTCTTCATCAGTCCGGGCAGTGGCTAAATCAAGGTAGTGCTTTTGACAGAAATCCTGAGCCTCTTTCCAAGTTTTCCTGTCTCTGACCCAAACATAATCATGCGAGCTGCACAGAAGGACCGAGAGAAAGCCTGTTTCAGAAGAAGTTCAGGTTCGTAAGAACAAAATCCGCTTTCAAGCAATCCACTAATTCGATAAAACCAAAGGCAATTATGAGAAAACTCTTTAGATGTAGGTCCTGCAGAGATGCACTTTTAATGCATTTCTCTTCTTTTCAGTATAGACACAGTTTCTCACATCCTTTAAAACACACTCACCTGAAAACAACACGAATCGAATCAGTCTGTCTTCCATCACTGAGCTCGGATCAGATTAGATTAGGTTAGTGAGCTCCTCTTTTCCTCTGCTAATAAATTGAAGCGTCCAAATTTGATTTGAAATATAGCATGACTGAGAAGTGAAAGCACACCCATTTTCTTTTGTGTATTTAAAGCAGCATCATCGCTAGTCTTCAACAACTGATAATAGAAATTCATAGTGCGAAGATTTGCTCGACTAATGATGCACATCAAATGTGTTTTTACCCAAATGCAGAAGAAGAAAGGAGTGATTTACATGGGAAATCATCCATCACGTGTCTCGGAGGAGCTTCGGTTCGGTCCAAATATAGAAAGTAGAATAATATCGAGTTTAATGGTTATTAACGACTGCTGGCCTCGAAGACAAAGCATCATCAATAATGTTGACTAAAATGCTGGATGTTCCTATGTTCGTTATATAATGCATGAACTACTGGATGAAAATCATTTCATAGATGGTATGATGAAACAATGAATTTCTTCAAAACCCAAAGAGGGGATAGTTTTGCAGGGGTTGGCCACAGACCACCGCTCTCTCCTTATCCTGACCGGTCTGTCTCTAGTTTAGTGTTTTGTTGTCGTTTGACACAATCAGTTTCCGTTTCTGGTCGACAAAGGCACTGATGACACTAACTGACCTTCACGTTTCCCAGACCTGAATCCAGATGAGATCTTCTGGGACGTTACGCGTCAGAGCATCCAAGGCTCCCCTGATCTCCAGGACACTTCTTTTCAATCAGTCTGGAGGAGCATTTATTCATAACTGTATGGCCTTAGCAAGGTTTATACTACTACAAAGCAACTGAATCTTTGAACCCTCAGTAAACACAGTTCCCAGGAGCCGTTCTCAAAGGAACACATTAAATCCAAACTAAAAGTTTGTGTAGAATGCCTTGGGACTTAATGAAATTAAGCGTGAGGACTTTAATGTGAGCACTGGGTTCACTTCAAAGTCAGCTTCACGTATAACTCAAGTTGAACTGTACATTTCCTCAAGATGTCTATATTTAATCTAGTTCAACCAAACCCTTTCAAAAAAGTCCTGTGGTCTGAATCAGGAGAGAAATCTGCACGGATCAAGTACAAATGAAAACAGTCCATAGCAGAAACAAATGTGTCTTGATTTTAATGGGATGAGTTAAAAGTGTCTTTTATGATGGATATGAGCTGTTTGTCTTCTTCAGATGTCAACAGATGTGGTTTATTGGGATGTTTTTATCAGTGTTTGGACTCATACTGACGGCACCCATTCACTGCAGAGCATCCACTGCATTTCTCCAAATCTGACCAAGAAACCAATTCATTCTGATCTTGGATCAACTATCTCTTTCATTTATTTTTTATTGAAATCAGCAAATGTCACCATGTAAAGAATGCGAACATATTAAACATCAACATTATTACTCAATTGAACAAATATGTTGTCATTTTCACCTTCATTAGGGACTCATTTGCATAATGGTGATAAATGATACACAAATAAAACTCCTCTCTCATGCAAAAGTACAGGAAAATGAGCCTCTAGTGCTCATGCAAATCAGTGGAAGGGTTTGAGGTGGATATGAACTCAACATATGGAGTATATAAAAATAAAACATCTATACAAAAGACACATACATGCATGAGAATCACTTGTTCTCATGTATTGTGAACAGCATCTAAATTTGAGAGATTAAAAAAGCAAGGAGGAAACGTGAGGAATCTGTTCCTGATTGGATGTTGAGATGTGGGTGTGGCTCAGGAGGCGGAGCTGAACGAGAGCTTGCAGCCGATTGTGGGCGGGGCTTAAACACACAAGGGCTGAAAACTCTTTCATAAAGAGATGAGATGAAATGAGATCCACTTCTTTAAACCAATCGTGTCTGAAGAATTAGTTCAGACTGGGAGAGCAGACCACTTTGATTTAAGATGTTATTTTTCCAAGTGATCAGGGTTCATTTGACTGGTTAATGTGGTCACTACACCATCTGTCAGCTAAAGTCATTTAGAAATTGCTGATTTTACTGTAAGCAGCGCTAAACAACTCGACTGTTGTTGGCCCTAAAATTTTATAGTCTATTAGCCTCAGGAAAAAAAAATCTCACAGACATATCTCCAAGGAAAGCTTGAAAATCTACTTTTAATGATCGGATTCTGTAATCTGTATGAAAGATGAATATCTCCTGAAGGCCCCTGTGAAGAAGATGCTTAATTGTTTTTAGATTTTTATTAAATGATCCTTTTTGCAATTTTTTAAAACATATTCACAGTCATTGCTTTGCTGCCAGCTTTATGCATATATACAGCATATATATATATATATATATATACATTAGAAGTGGATCAAAACCTTTCGTAAAACCAATATGCGTTCTTGTCAACTTTGATGAACTTCTTTGATCCACTTATGTTCTGTTGACTAGTATATTAAAGACTAGTTATGGTTTAATTCCCCTACTGGAATGGACTGAATTAGATTGATGGATGGACTAACTTCACCTTTAACCTTTAACCGCTTGTTTGACGGCACAGGTTTCATCTGGGGTTGTTGATTTTCACTGGTAATGGTGGATTCACGTTGGTCACGTAAGGTTTTTTTTTTTATGTAGATGTCATGACTAGACGCGTCGCTGTTTTTTTGTGTTGACCATTTTGTCTCATTTTGTCCATACTGGTTAAATACAGGCTAACAAATACATTCACTTGTGTTTAATAGTTGTGAAAAAACATCTATTATCTTGCTGTTTGAATAAAGAACCTCATACTTCAGCTAAATCAGAATGTAAACCAGTAATCAGTCTTAGTGTTGTATGTACAGTACTAGACAAAAGGCTTTGCATAACGTAATGTATAAAGGTTCAAGTAAAGGAAATATGTTTAGAGAAGGAACTTAATCTACAGGTGGGAAGATCAGCCTTCAGTCGGTCTCCAGCAGGTAAATAGTATTTACTGTTCCTTTATAATATTGATATAAAGGGCTGAATTCAAATTTAGATAAAAAAAAAATAAATAAAAAAATCAAACAAACAGGCATTTCAGAATGGCATGAACAAAATCTGATATAGTATAGACAATAAATAAAGAAAAAATCAGTGCAGTTGTATTTTCTTAAATTTGCAAGTATAATAATCAAAGAAATATATATTTAAACTATTGAAAAATCAAGCTGAAACTTGTATGAATAAAGCTGTATTTCTTTAAATTAATTTTGATGAGTTACAGTAATGGGAAAAAACATGTTAAAGTTTGACTGCATTTGTTTTAGTGTACTCAACGATTAAAAAGACTTTATGTCATAATAAAAAGCATGAAAGTGTCTAAAAACACCAGTGTAGTATTCTTGTATGTTTCAGGGAGTAAACCCGTGAAGACGAGAAGACGCGGGACAAGATGTATCTGGTTTTGCTCGGTGAGTGAACGAAACGGATGGAAGGTTAGATCGTTAGACCGTCACAGACCACAGCCAATCACATCGTTTCTGCATACGACGCTCTGATTGGCTAAGCCTCGAAAAGTTGAAAAGGTTTCAATTTCTGCAGCGATTCAATCCGGCGACACGTTCGTAGGAAACGAGAGGCATTGATGCCGACGCAGTATATTATAGCAGCTACATTTTTCCCGAAGGGCGGAAACTGGGCGGTGTGTCCCGGGCTTTGGGAAATACACCAAAAAAGACACGAACTGTAAGAAACCTCACGGTAGTGGTGTACGGCCTGAAAGCCCACCGCCTCGGATTCATGAGTACAGAAAGAAATAGTGTGTTAGAGCCGTTTGAAGTAAAAGCAGCCTAAAACTGTGAAAGAAAACCCCTCCAGACTGAATTATAAGGAATTTATGCAGCAAACACAATGTGATTTCTGTACCTGAATTATTTAGTGCTTTCTATGTAGTTAGGTTGGTGTTTGCTGTGGGATCAAAATCAAAATAGAGATTCATTGCAATCGTTCGAGAAACTCCACTTATATGGTCGAGCAGAACATTGCTTTTAGAAATGGGACGCGTTTTGCCAAAATTGAAATCATGACAGTGTTTTTTTGTGCATATCACACAGCCCTAACAGGAATCGTGTCGAAGGCGTCTGGAGACCCGTGATCGGTTCGTCGTGATCCAAGACCCAAAGACCTGGACAGAAGCTCAGTCGTACTGCAGAGAGGAAC
Organism: Puntigrus tetrazona; assembly: GCF_018831695.1. Lineage (NCBI taxonomy): Eukaryota > Metazoa > Chordata > Actinopteri > Cypriniformes > Cyprinidae > Puntigrus > Puntigrus tetrazona. The sequence goes on from NC_056705.1 coordinate 5,187,295, forward strand.
ACGTGGATCTGGCGACGGTTCAGAGCGACAAAGACAGAGCCAAACTGAAGGAGGCAGCGAACGACGAGAGCTTTCAGTCTTTCGCCTGGATCGCTTTACAACGGCGCGTCCTCGCCTGGCGCTGGTCGTATCTGAACGCGGCGAGCAGCTTCACGAAGTGGGAGTCCTGGGAGCCGGACACGTCCCGCACCGAAGAGGCCTGTGCGTTCATAGACGGAAACCGGCTCTGGGGAGATGCGTCCTGTACTCAGGAAAATACTTCTTCTGTCAAACTGGTAAGAAATTATACAACACTTATAATCTGGAGGAATGGGAGAAAAAACAATATTGAGAGACGAGAGGGGAAGCCAGACGACGAGCAAGAGTCCAGACGCTCCAGTAAAGAGAAGAAACTGGGTAGAAGCTAAATAACACTCTGCAGCTAGATCAGAGACTGATTAGAGTTTAAATAGACAGAATAATAAGATGACAAGCTAATCAATTACCACGGAAACTAGCAGAGTGAAACATCGGAACAGGCATTTCAAAATAAAAGTCCTCAGACTACAAGACAGGGGAGCATTGACTGTAATCGTGACCGTCTCACAATTGAGAATTTAAACTCTAAAAAAGAAAGAATTGTGAAAAGTTGAAATTACCTTCTACAATTACATGGTTTTCTTTTCAGAATTTTCCCAGAATAGACAACCAAAGTCTGATCTATAAAAGAAATTTGCAGCTATGAGGAAAGAAATAGTCAGAAATGGGAGATAAACAGCTGCAAGTAGAACAGACTTAAAAGACATAAACTTAGAATTCAGAGAATCAAAGATACAATTTTTTTTTTTTTCAATTTCAGAATTTAAAGAAAAAACTCTTGGGAATGTAAGAACGTTCTACTAATACTCTCAGGTTTATCGCATTTTTTCAGTAGAAAGTATAAGCTAGCTCACACTGACCTCAGGATAAAACTCAAATAACACTTAAATAAACCATCTTAAGATATGATATACACAAAGTAGATTTATTATGGTGTTATAAATAACAATACTCTTACAATTTAAGTTATAATCCTAAACATATAAATTGTATTATAATCGTTTTTACTATTATTCATGAACACGTTATAAGGTTTTATAACGCATTATGCATGCACTATAATGCTTTAAGTATTATAAACACAGACTTGATAGAAAGTGAGTCACTTGCAGTGAGCACAAACCTGACTCCTTACAGACAAGAGCCAGACTCAAGACAAGTTTAAGTTCATCCAGACGAGCCTGAATTGGCGTGAAGCTCAGGTTTACTGCAGGACGCTGTACACGGACCTGGCCACCGTCACAGACGACAGCGAGAACACGGCCCTCGCCGATCTGATGTATAAAAACAATGTCTGGGAAGCCTGGATCGGCCTGTCCAAGAACCTGTGGCTGTGGTCGGACGGGACCGGCGTGTCGCGGGCCTCGGTGACGTGGGAGTCTGGACAGCCTGATAACGTGAACGGAGACGAGGAGTGTGCGTGTGCCGGGACCGAAGGACAGACGGCGGACGACGCCTGCTCCACCCGCCGGCCGTTCTACTGTAAAACATGTGAGCCTGGAAGAGCGGCGTGTTTCCATCGTCAGGCCAGAACTCAGACCTTATCAGAAAATCGTTAGTTTGCTCGCTTTCTTAAAGATTTCAATCCAAAAGCATCGATGTTTTACAACAATAAGTGATGCATTTATCATAATGAATTAATTTATCTGTATTTTGGCAAACAGAAACAGAGCATTATTTCTTAAAAGAAAGAGGACATACCCTACAGTGTAGATCATTATTTTCCCGTTAACGACGAATCACGCTCAAGATCCGAGGTGACGGTGGAAACACTCAATAATCTGACTTCTGCATGATTCATCGATTGCGATTTAACACGTTCGCTTTTGTCTCTCAAAGACGATCTTATGAAAAAACAGCTTGTGAGAGTGTCCTTCAAATCATCTGGACATCTGGACCCATCTGCAGCGATGCAGGCCTTCGAGGAGAAGGTGAGACTACCTCAAGAACGTTAACATGCTATCGTCTTATCAGTATTACACACTATATATTTTTAGTATCTCACATTAAGTGCTGGACATCAGTAGATTGATGTGTTTGACTGATGCTCATGTCTTCAGATGAATCAGATCCTCTCAGATCAGGGAATGAACGCTGGATCCAGCGTGACGTGGAGAGTCCAGCCCGACGGGGAGATCTTCCAGCAGACAAACACCACAGAAACGAGGCCATCGGCGTGTGAAGAGCAGGATGAGACGCTCTCCAACGTGTAAAGACAAACTCATTCAGATGGATAGTTATTATACATTTTTAACACTGTATATATTTCACATTGTTAATGATATATTACTTTACATATTGTTACATTTATTAAAAACAGTCTAGTGTTGGGTTATTTTATAATAAATTAAAAACAACTATTGTTTGTGTATTTTCAAAGGTGTATTGGATTAAGGGACTTTCTCAATAACAGTTATGGGAGCACAAGATTTTCCAGTTACATAATACAATTCTATAATCAGAATCGAAATAATTGTTGGGTATGTTTAGACATGCAGGAATTAGTTTGAAATATATATAGAGATATATCTGCTCCAGGAGAACGGCGCCCATCACACCACTAAATAAAACCCACTTTCAATAAGGTTTCGATTATAATCATTAACTATATTAACGATAATAGAACTTATTAATCTTGGTCCTCTCTCTCTCTTTCTCAAGTTAACATGAACACTATTTTTATAGCATTTATGATATAGTTCATTTTATGTTTGAAATTGATTTCTACATCACTAATTAAATATTCTAGCTAATTCACATCAGCTCCTACGCCATCAACTAACTAAACTAAACGTTGTTTTTCATCAACGCAATACTGAATATATTTGTTGTAAATATTTTGCAAGTTTTGAATTAACTAATTAAACCTATACTGTTGAACTAGACTAGTTAACATGAACCATAATTATAGAACATCTATTACTGGTAATGTTACGATCAGAATATATTTATGCATTATTCAAATATAAAGTTGTATGTTATCTTTATTAATGTGCTAGTCCCGTCAATCTATCGTTATGTGTCTCTAATTATCGTAATTATCTCTCCTTTATACGTCTGGTTCAGTTAGTGTTTGTTTGGTGATGTTTACCTCTTAGTGGATTATTAAAGTCTGTTTTTTGTGAATTCATATTCTTCTTCTAACCTTAACACAGGAGATGAACCCCAACACAAATAGTGAATAGATGAAAAAGCTTCTTTAACACTTTAATTGATGTCAAAGCATGTCCTGTCTCCTCTGATTCTCCACCGTGATCCGCTCTGAACGTCTTACGGCATCATTCAGACGGGTCTCTGTGAATAAAATAAGGAAAAAAATCCTTATTTGTCCAGAAGAGCAGAAGTGTGTTTTGTGTAGTTCATCAGAAGTTTGCTCGGCAGGGTTTGTTAAATATCAGCTCGTTCCCACATTCGTCCGTCCTGAAGAGCTTGGTCAGCTCCACCAACTACAATGTCCAGCAAAACATCTGAATAATCAGAGACACTGACACCAACACTGAGGCCTTAACGAAATCCTATAATGTATATAATGGATCACAGCAGATCAGTCGTAATGTTCATGTATATCCATGATGCTGTAATACTACAGTAGAGGAACAGCTCGCCCAAAAATGAACATTTTCTGAAACTCTCACTCTCAGGCCATCCAAAATTACAAAGAAGAAGACATTGAGGTCAGCTGACTGAACACATTAACCAGTCATCAACTTGGTAAAAACATCTTAAACCAGAATAAAGTGGTTGACTGCTCTTTTGAGTTGGGTTTTTTTCTCTTCAGGTTAAAGTGTTTAAATTGTTTAAACCCACCCACAATCCACTTTCATTTAGCCACGCCCACATCAATCAATCAATCATTTTTATTTATATAGCGCTTTTAACAACACAGTTTGCATCAAAGCACTGTACAGTATAAAGTAGAAGAATACAATGACAGGGATGTATAATGAAGAGATTCTTATTAAATGCAGGACTATAATGTGATAAGAGCTCACTCAAGTATTGAGGAGCTAAACCATTCAGGGCTTTATAGGTAATTAATAGGATTTTAAAATCTATTCGATGTTTGATAGGAGCCAGTGCAGTGTTGACAGAACCGGGCTAATATGATCATACTTCCTAGTTCTAGTAAGGACTCTGGCTGCTGTGTTTTGGACTAGCTGAAGTTTGTTTATTAAGCGTGCTGAACAACCACCCAATAAAGCATTACAATAATCTAACCTTGAGGTCATAAACACATGAATTAATATTTCTGCATTAGAGGTTGAAAGCATAGGTCGTAATTTAGATATATTTTTAAGATGGAAAAACACAGCACATCTCAACATCCATCTCTCACGTCAAAATCCAGACACATTTTAGAGCTTTTTTATTCATTATGGATTATGTTCTCACGTTTTAGTTTGAAGCACCCTGCTGGATTATTCCGATCTCCTGTCTTCTCCAGATGTTACCTGATGGACTGGAGCGGTGTGGATTATTGTGATGTTGACGGCACCCATTCACTTCTATTACTGAGACACTGATGCAGAGACAAACCTGATGAAGAAACACACTCATCTTAATCTTCTACAGCATGATACTTTTTGGGTGAAATGTAGTTATTTCACGTATCGTGTCTAATTTTGTGTGCCTATGCAGAACATTCTTTTAAAAGACATTTTAAATCTGATGAGTTTTTAATTTCCTGATTAAAAACAGGTTAATAAACACTTTCATTTGCGTTTTATATTTGTAAAATAAACAATACATTTTCCTGCTCAATGGTGCTATTTGAATGAATGTAAAACAGTCAAAGCATCTTACGCACAGTATTACACAGAAGAGTTTGCATAACGTAATGTATAAAGAGTAGGGTAGATAGTAAAAGAGAGGTGTGCTGAGAGAAGACACTCGATCTTTGGCTCCAGAGCAGATTAATTAGGGTTTGTTGTGATTTCTAAGGCTGTAAAAAAGTAAAAAAAAAAACATACTCTACTTAAATATTTATATATTCAAAGTGTTTTTAACTTGCATCGAAGGAACTTAAAGAAAAGTAACGAAAACATGTCATAATTGTTTGCACCTGACTATTAAAAATACTATTTTAGCAAAAACTGGTGAATCTAGTCAAAATCATTGCAGAAAACTAACCAGCCTGTCCTTTATTTATTTCTTTGAAGAAACCTGTGAAGAGATGATGATGCAGAACAAGATTCAGCTTGTTGTTTTTCTCGGTGAGTGTTCTTGTAACAGAAACCGATGTCAGATCAGGAGTTTAGATCAACTTTACACTATTGATTTTCCTGCAGCAGGAATCGTGTCGAAGGCGTCTGGAGAGCCGTATCGGTTCGTCCTGATCCAAGACCCAAAGACCTGGACAGAAGCTCAGTCGTACTGCAGAGAGATATACGTGGATCTGGCGACGGTTCAGAGCGACGAAGACAGAGCCAAACTGAAGGAGGCAGCGAACGACGAGAACTTTCAGTCTTTCGCCTGGATTGGTTTCTACTATGAAGACCTCAGCTGGCGCTGGTCGTATCAGCACACGGCCATCAGCTTCATGAAGTGGGAGTCCTGGGAGCCGGACTTGTCCAACACAAACGCGCCTGCGTGACCGTCAATAAATTTGGAAAATGGGGTGATGATTACTGTAATAGTCCAAAATACTTCTTTTGCCTAACTGGTAAGATATTATACAACACTTAAGTCCGGCTTTAATCTGTATATCTCAGGTTTGCCCATAGATCTCTTGGGTTTTCCAAAATTTCCACAATCAGAGCAAATTTAAATTTTTTATACATCTTTAAAAAATCTTCACTGAAGATCAGAGGAGCTTTTTCTAATTCATGTTGTATATTATCTCTTTCATATTCTATTATTATTCTTTTTATTGTTTGTTTTTATTTAGGTTTTTTCATATTTTCTTTCATAAGTTTCAAACTTTTGGTAAAGTTTGACTTCATAAATTATCATCTGAATCATTTAATAAATATAAATATACCTACATTTTTGTCACAATTCAGTAAAAGCAAAGCTTAAAAAGGAGCAAAAATGGCAAAAGAAATACATATATATATATATATATATATATATATATATATATATATATAAAATAAAAAAAAATATTTAATTGAGATGGATGAGTTAAACCAAACCGTTCCAAAAGGGTTATTATTTTAAACAAAAAAAACTGTGAATAAATATGAACTGAAATTAAATGAAACTTCAAATGATTAGTGCTTTGACACCAATCTGTATTGTTAAAAGCACTATAAAAATAAGTCATTGATTGATATTTCTTAAGGTACTACCTAGAACAAATTAATAATTAACAAAAAATTACATAAGCATTTAAAAATGCAAAAAAATGCATATTTTGAACCGAAAACTAGATTTGTGTGTGTGACACTAAATTATCACTGAATTATCACTTTCTCTGTCCTGACCACAACTCTCCTCCTTGCAGACAAACAGGACAAGCTCCAGGACAAGTTTCAGTACAACGAAAAGAGCATGAGCTGGAATGACGCTCAAGCGTTCTGCAGGACGCACGAAAGAGACCTGGCCACCATTACAAACGACGCAGAGAACACGTTCCTCGCTAAAGTGATTTGGGGCAAGGGCGACTGGAACGCCTGGGTCGGCCTGCACAAGAACCTGTCGCAGTGGTACTGGTCAGACGCGGCCGGCGTGACGGGGTCTTCCGTGGAGTGGGTGAAGCGGGTCAGTACCAGCGCGGTTAAAGGCTGTGCGAGAGCCGACACCGACGGACTGATGGCCGACGACAACTGTTCGCTTCCACTGCCCTTCTACTGCCGCGAAAACACCAAAATACAGAGACTGAGGGTCACCGTCAAATCAGACGGACATCTGGACGAATCGGCAGTGAGGGAGGCCATAGACACGAAGGTGAGAAGATGAAGAATCATTAATGTGATTTACAGATTGGGAAACATTACTGAAAAGGCTCAAAAAATGTTATTTTTCTGACCCCACTGACAGATTTTCCTTGTATTAAGCAAAAGCTCCCTTTAAGTACATTTGCTTCTGTTCTTGTTTGGCGCGCGACGTCCAAAAACAAGACAATACTGATCGGTTTTAGGTAGCTGAAGTCTGATCACCGATGTAATCCGGTCTCTAGATGAAGCAGATCTTCTTGGAGGATGACATCTACAGCATGACGTGGAGCGTCCAACCTAACGGGAAGATCTTCCAGCAGCAGATCGAAAACACCTCACAGGAGACAGCGGCGGCGTGTGAAGATGTCGGTCCGATGTAACGGATAACCAGACAGGAATTTATAATAAATGAGATTTTATGTTTAACACCATCACTGAAGTCGTACAGCTGGTGATTGGTTTTGCATACAGTACAGGCGCTTATGAACGTGAATAAGATCAACCTCATTTATAAAAGGCATTTGAAATATTACTATCAGTTTTTCGCACTAAAAAAAGTCAGCTGTACTTAGTGTCCATGCATGCATTGGTTTTAATCAATGAATCTATCACAAAAATAATAGTCTAGTGTATTATTTTCATCCTGCGACCGCTCCAGTGTTTAGAGATGTCGTCAAACTTCCTACATCTACTGTAAAACTAAATTTATTGATCAGCAATAATATAAACGCAATAAACTGTTTTAGGTCCCACTTTATATCAGGCGACCATTAAATACTGTGTACTTGCATTTAAATTAATCTTTTGTGTACGTTCAGTCTTATCTTCTGGTGTGGTTTCGGTGGATGTTTGTCTTCACGAGGGAGAAGGTAGATGTAGTGAAGCTGAAGTCAGATGAAGTCTGAGCATCGAAACTGAGATTATTCAATAAACTCTGCTTGTTTTACCATCACTTTGTCTCCTGCTTCTGGTTTTCTTGGCAGACCGAATCCTATTAATATGGTTCTGACACCTGAATTAAGACGTTTTCACCTGAAACATCTTGCACAGTAACAACTCGTGATTTACATCAAGTATTATTAAGAGCAGCTACATAACAGATGGGTTTATCTGGTTCATTTGCAGCGTTACGCCTCCATTCATCTGCAGGTTTACATCATCCAAATGAGTTTACATGACATGTCATCAGTGGTGGAGCCTGTTGTCCCTGGAAGTCTCCCTTGAGGAAGCACCTTCTTTCTCAGGAGATGGGCGCAATTTGGCAAACGCGTCCCGATCTGAGGAAGCCACACGCCTGACTTCTGGACGGGATGCGGTTGACCTCTCCGGCTTTCCCCAGGTCATGATGGATCACTCAGGCTCCTCTACAAGGCAGGCCATGCTTTGACCTCCTATTCTCCTTCAGTAGATTGACCCTAAGAGACATTTTTCCCAGACGCATCCTGGCCAGGATTTCTACATTACCTAAAATATCTGTGATTTGGTTTTGCGTGCAGACCAATCGTTTTATGACATCGGTTCCTTAAGCTCTCGAGGTACTTTGAATCAAAGCATTACAGAAATCCTGGCAAGGACGCGTCCGGGGGAAAATGTCACGTAAGGTCACCCTATCCTTCGGGGAACGAGGGAACGTTCTCCAACACCTCATACACATATACGCCAAATGAGATATTTCAAGCATCTAAATGCATTTTCTCTTCACAAGTTAAGTGTAGTGCAGTATTGTGTAGTGAAGTGAACTGTGCTCGCACACTTGTTCATTAAATTACAAATAAAAACATCAACTATGATCTTGCATCTTATGATCTTGCATTACAGAATATATTTCAGAGACGTTCTATAATGTGATGCATGTTTAAACTTTACTGCATGACAGAACTTCACTGTACGCTCATAGTGCTCTTTATTCATGATGAAGTGATATAAAGCATGCTCCTCATACTGTTGAAGAGTTCAAGAGTGTTTTAGCACCTCATCAGACCGCAGTGTTGTTGTGCTGAAGCTCCTTTTCCACGCTGATTTGACTAGCGCCTGGCGAGCGGGGTGTCTCAGACTCAGACTCATCCATCTGTCAATTTAATGATTTCCATGTCTTTTGCTTCAGTCTAATGGGTTTCAGATCAAGGAGATCCATCAGTGTCATCGGGTTACGAGAGGCTTCACAGAAGGATTTAGGTGATTTACATTTAAGAACAAACGACTGGTCACCTGCTAGCACTATACAGACGGACTGATGAGGAATCCCGTCTATGTCCACCTTCCTCTCAGTCTCTCAAATGGTCCGACCAAAGAGAAAGAGCTCAGAGAAAAGTAGCTCAAAAATTTGAGACGGATGCCGTAAACGTGTCTCGTCTTTCAGCAATTCCTGAAATGTACCAGCGACTTGATGAACCAAAGAGACGGGAGGAGAGATGTTTCATCCCTCGCGCTGTTTCGGTCAAGTCAAATGTGAAGACATCTAGGTTTTAAGACGTTACGTCTTGTTTTTATCCAATGAGATGCTATTCTCGCACTTTTTGTGTTATATTCAAGTACTTGGTGTCCAGCAGGTGAGGTGATGCCCTGCTGAAGTTCATCCCTATCCTTTTGTTAGTGCAGACTTGAGCGAGCAGAGCGTGTGCGGGTCATTATTTAATCGTCACTTCTCAAAGGGTGTGATGTCATTTCCTCTTCATCTTCAGCTGGGATGTTCCCATGACAACGGACGCAGCGTGTGTGGGACAACGTGTATGTTTATTTGCCACAGTTATGCTAACAGCAATAAAAAGACATTTATGACGTTAAAACGGCGACATCGTGCTGCGTTTGTTGTCATGGGAACATCCCAGAGGAAATGACATCACTGCAGGGCAAATGCATTCCAAAAGACTAAATAATGACCCGGATGTGCTCCGCTCAATCAAGTGTACACTAACTAGGGCATAGGGATGATCACTATGATTCAGAAAAACAATAGCAGTGCTAGATTCTGACTTATTGGACACAATTGTGACATGTTCGTATGTTTGTTGCCAGTTATTTGGACAATAATGACTATATGTTGAGTTATTTTTAGAGGACAGTACTTCTATACAAGCTGCAAATATATCCAATATATCCAGAATTGTTGCTAAAATGTGAGGAATGAAGTCACCACACATTAAGAAGAATTAAGAAGAAACGTTGTGTAATTGAATTAAATGCGACATTTTCGCATCGAAACAACAGCCAGTCAGGTTTAATGTTATGAATCTGAAATGAACATCACAAACACCTGCAGATAAATCAAGAGCGTGTGGACAATCTGTAGAAAATAACCCTTAATCGTGATTCCTTTGCAATCAAGACGTATAATAGGAATTCTCTCCATCAGATCTCTTTAATTTATATAAAATGAACAATAATTCAGCAAAGTGAATCATAGTGCTGCCATCTAGTGCTCAGCATCACGAAGCACACACGACTTCTGCATTAGATTTCTATTCATTTTGAATCACATTCTGCAAAAACGAATGCATGACTGGATGCGGAACACGTAAAGCATTAAAAATTCATCTACATTGAGTAAACAGAGTCTTAAATTGTAAAAGATTTTATTGTTTGTTCAGTTGAGAAGCGCTGAGGGTCAGTCTGCAGAGGAGAAACATACAGCAAAGCCTTCTGCTCTTACTGTTCTTTAGTTATTAGTAAAACTGTCACTTGTTTGTAATGAATGGATTCTGCAGCTCCTTCAAAAGCAACGTGTAACATCACCGGTGTCTGATGTTAGCATGACCAACAGAAGAGTATAGTACTCTGTTTCCTGAACGCATGCTTCATTCTCCATCAATGACTGAGTCGGCAGGGATTTTTGCATGATGTGAGAAGCAGGTGCCGGACCTCTCATCATTATACAAATGTGTTCTGACACGTGAAAATGAGGCTGAAAAAAGCCTTCATAAACTAAAAAAAGTCAACTTAATTTGATTAACCACCTTCTGAAGACTACAGACTAGAAACATTCGGTTCAGTGTTTGATTGCTATTTAATGATATAAAATGTATTCATTGCTTGCTAGTGATTTTATATAAAACTGTTATGTTCACTATTACACATCATATCACCAATAACAGCAGAATTCACGTTTGAGATGAAGAAAGGCAAGCCTGATGATTATTTGCATGAGCTGCTTTCATAAAGTTTGCATGAGTTTGAGATCAACATAAACATACCCCACCGATAATAAGAGGAGCGTGTTTCTAAAGTTAGCAGCGGGTTGAAACGAGGTGACGGCCGGCGCTTTGCATGCGCTTAAAGAGGATATTAAAGCTCAGGAAGACCTGAGAGGAGAGAAGAAGAGGAGAAGATCACGCAGGTTTGTGTTGCTTTTTTTATTTGCAACTCATTTTAACCCCGTTGTGTTCAGAATGTACTACTTCTGTGTTTAGGGTCGACTGAAAAAAAAAAACGAAAGGCATATGAATACTAAAAAAAATCAGGGAAAACTGACAAACCCCTACTGTAACTTGTCAAAAAAACACATTTAATGGATAAAGAAACAGTGAGTATTCTCACAAATAGCAAAGTATAAAAACAAAAAAATGATGATTATATGCACGTGCATGTTATATGCACGTCATAATTAGTCCATTACTCCATAAATAGTCCATTTTTGCCTGTCAGTACCCTTTGTTTTACTATTTATACACATTTTCATGAGACTGAGACAGAATATTTCTTAGATGATTCAGAAGACGCTTTGAATTTAACATTTCAAGTTTTCATGCAGATCAGAAACTACTAGAAGACAGGATTTCTGTTCTTTGACTAAATCTGCTTGATGTTCATCAAACGGCGTCAAAGGGAATCTGTGGGACCCCAAAACAGCACTATTCTATTTTTAGAAACACGAGAAATGTTCACCTCAGTTTTAGGAACAAAGAAACCATCGAACCAGTATTTTAAGCAGTTTAACAACCAAACCGAAGCCAGTTGACCCGCAACACAACAAGACTTTTTATTAATAATCATAACAGGTTGTTGTTTCAGAATCCAGCGGCTCGTGAGAGAATGGAGAACAAGCTGTGTGCACTCCTCATCGTGATCGGTGGGTTCTTCACACGTTTACTGCATTTGACCGTTCTTTGACAGATTTTCGACCACTATCGGGTGTCTTTTCTAGGTTTTTCCGCCTCGCCGTCCTTCAGCAGTCGATGAACATGTACTACTTCGCCGTCGGAGTTAAAACATTCAGCGTAAGCCCAGCTGTACTGCAGAGCGACGACACGGACCTGGCGTGATTGAAAACACGGAGGATCTGGACACGCTTGGGACCGACCGGGTCACGTACTCGGGCGCCTGGATCGCCTGACGGAAAGCGCTTCCTTCACTGGCGCTGGGCTCTGGCAGACGCGACGCCTTTATAAAGACGGAGAGACCAAGTACAGAAACTGGGCGCCATTCGAGCCGGACGATGGAGTGAATCAAAACTGCGTCATCATGACTTATAAAGGACTGTTTCAGAACACCAACTGCCTCGATCCCTTCAACTTCATTTGTTATGACGGTGAGAGACGGCCAGAACCGCCATCTTACCACGCCGCTGTTTTACTGTTAACAACATATCTTCTTATTTATCGGATGAGCCTAAATGTGAAAAAAAAAAATCACACACAAAACCCTAATTTTTATAAAAAAATTTATTGGACACAATTGTGACATGTTCGTATGTTTGTTGCCAGTAATTTGGACAATAATGACTATATGTTGAGTTATTTTTTAGAAGACAGTAAAAAGTCACATCAAAAACTATTTTATCCAGTTGCTAAGGCAACATCTATGATTTCTGTTGAGAGTCGCAGTATATAAAAATGAACCAAAACTGATTTAAATTTGAATTCATACATATCCAAAATATTAAGGAATCAGCTTGAATTAATAATTTTTGTTTTTATTTTAATGTTAATTAAAGCTTTAGCCACTTTTAGTAAAGATTCTACATTTATGTATGAGTTAAAGGTCCCATACTGTTTTATTTTAGATGTTGATGTCCTCAAGAATATATACCTCACCTTTCAGATGTGACGGTACGGACCCTTTACACTGTATGATATAACTCTCTGTGTTTCTTGCTCTTCTATAGCGAGAGGGTCTGAGCATCGATACGTCTACATCAGCTTCCTCTACATATGGAGAGAAGCCCAGCGCTACTGCAGGCTGTATTACACCGATCTGGTGAGCGTCAGGAACCCAGACGAGAACAATCAGATTATGGACCTGATTCCCACGCTGGGCTTCGCGTACATCGGCCTCTTCATGGACGACTTCGACTGGTCCGACGGGAGCGCCGTCCTTCAGGAACTGGATTTGCTTCAGCCAGATTTCCTCGGGAATGCGTCGCGGTGATGGACAACAAATTCTGGAAAACGGAGCTCTGCGGAAAGCTGAAGCCCTTTTTCTGCTATGAGAGTAAGTGCTTCACGTGTGCTGAGCTGCTAGCGTACTAGTAGTACCATGTGTAAAAAAAGCATGGAAGACTTTCAGTAATGTTTGTTTCAGGTGCAGCCGGTATAAAGAGACAGATCCTGCGGCTGGAGGTCAAAGCCGCTCTGAATGTCAATGATCCAGGTACGCGGACGTCCATTTTAGCGAAGGTGAGTCACAAACCGGCTCGATTCTGTCTAATGATTGACCGAACGGTGGCGTATCAAACCGGCTGTGTTTTGGTCCTCAGATCCAGCAGAGACTACAGAAACTGGGAGTGACAAACATCACCAGGCTGGAGTGGAGAACGGAAACAAACGGATGACTTTTCAGAAGAGAGTAGAATGAGAAGCAGAATGATGCACTGATACTCAAAACCTGCCTTAGATGAAGCCTAACCGAAAAACAACACACTACTAAACCACTACTCAACCACTACTAAACCACTACTCAACCACTACTCAACCACTACTCAACCACTACTAAACCACTACTCAACCACTACTCAACCACTACTAAACCACTACTAAACCACTACTCAACCACTACTCAACCACTACTAAACCACTACTCAACCACTACTAAACCACTACTAAACCACTACTAAACCACTACTCAACCACTACTCAACCACTACTCAACCACTACTAAACCACTACTCAACCACTACTAAACCACTACTCAACCACTACTCAACCACTACTCAACCACTACTAAACCACTACTAAACCACTACTCAACCACTACTCAACCACTACTAAACCACTACTCAACCACTACTCAACCACTACTCAACCACTACTCAACCACTACTAAACCACTACTCAACCACTACTCAACCACTACTCAACCACTACTAAACCACTACTCAACCACTACTCAACCACTACTCAACCACTACTAAACCACTACTCAACCACTACTAAACCACTACTCAACCACTACTCAACCACTACTAAACCACTACTCAACCACTACTCAACCACTACTCAACCACTACTAAACCACTACTAAACCACTACTCAACCACTACTCAACCACTACTAAACCACTACTAAACCACTACTCAACCACTACTCAACCACTACTCAACCACTACTCAACCACTACTAAACCACTACTCAACCACTACTCAACCACTACTCAACCACTACTCAACCACCGGACACCAGATTTACCCAGTAATACAAATGTGTTTTGATTTCTGATGATTCAGTGGTACGTGGTTAAGAACTGAAATAAACATTATTCAACAATTATTCACTGAGCTCCAGAAAGTATTGGTGCATCCATGTTTTCTTATATTTCTATATGTATATTTCAGCAAAAAAAAAATTATATTAAAACAATAAAGTACATAAGTCAAGTTCTTGTGTCTTTTTTTACCATCATAGATATAATATAGCTTTTACATTTTTTTTCAGATTTTACTTTAATTTTAGTTAAAGTGCAAGTAATTTTGTGTGTTTGCTATTATTATTATTATTATTATTATTATTATAAACATGCACGGTATTTAACTATCTATATATCAGTTAGGTATTTTATTACTTCTAGTTAAACAAAAATTAGAAATATGGATTTGGCAGCTATTATAAAATATAAAATTTTATTCCAGTTATTAATTATGCAGGACACATACAGGAAGTGTTCCTGACAGAGAGAAAATGAGACAAAAATGAGAAAAAAAGAACAGGTGGGACATTTATCCATGAAGAACTGATTGGTCTCTAAAAGATGGATGGTTTAAAACAAAAAGACCCAATAAATTGGCATTGTTTTTTTTTAAATGCAGGCTGCGTTCCCTATCGTTGAGCGTTGAGTTCCCTGGAAGAGGAACCCATTTTATACTTGAGGAGTTGTCTGATGTTCTGCTCATCTCCTCCAGAGGGAGCCGCTCGGATCTTTTGCCGCTTGACCTGCACTATGTAAAGTAGATCTGTCTTGTTCCTGAGGATGTTCAGCTGGTTCTGGTGTATTTGAATACGTCTGGAGCTCAAGCGTTAAGGAAAGCAGATGTTCAGGAGTGGTGTGAATCTCCGCGTGCCTCATGACTGGGTCACGACCCAGAGCGCAACGAAAACACAGCCACCTTTCCAAAAACTGACGTTTGATCTGAACACGTACATTACAGGCCACCTATGAGTGGATTAAATGGAAACTTTTTGAATACAACTAAATACAAACACATACGCAGGGTTAAGCTGTGCTTATTATTCTGAGAACAAAATCCAGTGAATGTGCGCTCATCTGTTTTCAACACAGCTCTTCTCAAGTCGCTTCAGGTCGTCTTCTCACTCATTAAACTATGAACGGTCCTTCACTGCAAAAAGAGCATTACTGAAACACTGATCAAATTGTACCTTCATGTGCTCTTTAAAAGCATTTTCAGAGGTTTCTCCTTACATTATTGGCTCAGAAGACGTATAACTCGCATACACCCACAGCTGCGTCCCTTAAAAACACTTTCTGATGTTTATTTAGCTCTTTTCAAACTGTTTTTTATAAATAGTTACTATCATATTACAAACGATGACGCAAAAAAACAAACAGAACAAATATAACCAACGAAATTACCATTGCTTTGCTTTTTCAATTTAAATCTATTTAATAGAAGAAATGAAGTAAGACATAATACATCAGTCGAATATTCAAATGTTTGTGCTCAAACACACTCTGCAGCAGTCAGGATGAGCCTGAATCCACGAATCGATAGTTTTTTATAGTAGTAACGGTTTGCAACAAATCATTTTAAAGCATTTAAGTAAGTTTCCCAGTACTAGAGGTGTAACGATCGGCGGTTTTCTAAAGCGCTCAGACATCTATCCCCTTGATAGTAGAGTCTTGCAGGTCATTATTTAGTCTAAATTTCCAGGACACAGGCCAAGCACACGTCTACTAGCATTTGCGTACGACAATAACTTCCGAAAAGTCAGTAACGAATTACATTTTGCATGATCTGAAATAAAACTCTACCAATCTCAAATGCATTTACACAAATACAGCTAACCTGAAGAAACACATTTCTTATGTTTTCCAATGTCCGATCAAATGTAAATGTGTTCCTTAAATGCAAATCCATATATGTAAATGCATATAAAGTTAATTTATGTAAAGTTCATTTTAGAAGTTTTTTTTTTAAATAATGGATTTTCTGAATAAATGTATAAAAAAATTAAATAAATATTGTAAATATTTCCACATGAAACATGAGCGCATGATGAAGCGCTAAATCACACCTGAAGGAGGAACTACAAAAAAAACAATAAAGGACACACTTTACATATCTGCCTTCTTAACCCAATGAACCCATGTAAAGAGCACAAGATCTGGAAGCTGAGAATCATTCTGATAACTCAGCATCACTGAACTCATCAGTTTAACAGGTTAGTGTTATTTCATTCATAAGGGGTGAACAGATATAACAGTAGTTCTGCAGTACTTTAACATCGTAATGTAGTAAACTCATGATGTTGGTATTTATGTATCATATGTATGTTTTGTTCATCTGCTGGTTTGATTTCTCTGTTGTTGTTGTTGTTGTAGTTAGACTTGCCGGTTCCGTTTTATATCAAGTGTCCCTAATATCTGTGGACTTATAGTAACTATATGTGTACGCAGCATGCAACCACAGTGTACAGAATCATTGGCACATAGTATCTACAGCTATAATGTTTGTGTAAATTGTAACAAATTTAACAACCCACTGAATAGTAATTTTACTGTAAGTACACTGGTATTATACCAACTCCAGATCCAGCTCCATCTCCAACTGTTCCAGTTACTCTCAAACATATTGCTGTTACTAAATCTATGTCCTGTTACACATTTGTATTTACACGCATCATTCTAAGAGTGGTTACGTGTGTATAGTTGCAGAAATGACAGCTGTAGATAAACATATACCGATGTGTACTTTACAATGTGGTTACATACTAAATACACATCCAGTTACTATGTAAGCACGCAGATATTAGGGACACTTCTGAAGTTGGACTGACGTGCGATTTTACAGCATTCGTTTCTTTACATTTTCATAATTTGGTTGCACAACAAAAAAATAAAAACAACAAACAGATGTTGTAGAAACTGAAAATATACACAGGTCCTTATACAAATGCGATTATTGAAAACAAATAAATAATCTTGTCAATTTTCTTTACATGTATTTTTTCCAGAGACAAAAACCAAAGTGATGGACCAAATTTTGCTTCGTCTGCTCTTTCTTTCAGGTAAAACATTATTTGTAAAACAATGTACTAAAATTTAAAAAAAATGACAGTAAAATATCTAACAATATTAAAAGAAATTGCATACTCTCGCTGCACAAAACAAAAAAATCTGTCCAGACATGGTCTGTGACAGAGCTGCCTCATGGCGCTTGACGGTGGCATCGTGCTGAGCCACCACCTAGTAGATCCTTGGTGGAGGTCTCTGCTGGGTCCGTAAAGTGGCTTGTTTATTCTGTCAGATCCAGGGCTTAAGCATGGGTCTCTACCACTGTTACACAGAGAAGTGTTAGACCTGAATGCGAGACACAAAACAAAAAGACAAAAAGATGTCCAAACAGGCAAAATAATCTCTCTCATGTCCTGTGACAAAGATTTGAAGAAAAAGAAATATTCAAGAGAACTTACGGACCTGTCTCCCAACGCAAACAGGTCCTAGGTGACAAGCCAGACAAAGAGCGGTCCACCTTAGGACCCGGCCGGGCTCAGCCCGAAACAGCGAAGTGGGGCCATCCTCCCGTGGGCCCACCACCTGCAGGAGGGACCGTAAGGGGCCGGTGCCTTGTGGTTTGGCGGCAGTCGGCGGGACCTCGGCAACCCAACCCTGGATACAGAATCTAGTTTCAGGGACATGGAAAGTCACCTCTCTGGGGGAAGGAGCCTGAGTTGTTGCGGAGGTAGAGAGATACCGGCTAGAGATAGTCGGGCTCACTTCCACACACAGCTTGGGCTCTGGAACCCATCTCCTTGAAAGGGGCTGGACTCATCACTACTCTGGTGTTGCCTGCAGTGAGAGGCTTGCTCATAGCCCCCAGCTTAGCCGCCATGTGTTGTAGTTTACCCGGTGGACGAGAGGGTCGCCTCCTGCAACGCCAGGTTGGGGGAGGTCTCTCACTGTCATTTGTGCTTACGGGCGCCGAATGGCAGTGCAGAGTACCCGGCCTTCTTGGAGTCCCTGGGAGGTGCTGGAAAGTGCTCCAACCGGGACTCTATTGTCCTGCTGGGGTACTTCAACGCTCATGTTGGTGATGCTAGTGACACCTGAAGGGGCAGGAACGCCCCCCCGATCTAAACCAGAGTGGTGTTCTGTCTATAACAAACTGTCCATAACGAACACCATGTTCAAGCATAAGGGTGTCCACCAGTACACGTGGCATCAGGACACCCTAGGGTCGACTTTGTGGTTATATCATCTGATCTCCGGCCGCATGTGTTGGACACTCGAGTGAAGAGAGGGGGCAGAGCTGTCAACTGATCACCACCTGGTGGTGAGTTGGATCCATTGGCGGGGAAGGAGGCTAGACAGACCTGGCAAGCCCAAACGTACCGTGAGGGTCTGTTGGGAACGTTTGGCAGAGACCCCTGTCAGGGAGATCTTTAACTCTCGCCTCCAGCAGAACGAGGGAGGCTGGAGACATTGAGTCCGAGTGGACTATGTTCTCTACCTCTTTGGTCGACGCAGCTGTCCGGAGCTGTGGCCATAAAATCTCCAGTGCATGTCGTGGCGGCAACCCCCGAACCCGATGGTGGACACCGGAAGTAAGGGATGCCGTCAACCTGAAGAAGGAGTCCTATCAGGCCTGGTTGGCTTGTGGGACTCCTGAGGCAGCTGACAGGTACCGGTGGGCCAAGCGGACCGCTGCCCGAGTGGTTGTGCAGGCAAAAACCTGGGTCTGGGAGGAGTTCGGGGAGGTCATGTAAAAGGACTATCGGACGGCCTCAAAGAGGTTCTGGCAAACCGTCCGACGCCTCAGAAAAGGGAAGCAGTGCCCTGCCAACACCTTATACAGTGCTGGTGCCTGCTAACCTCGACTGGGGATATTGTCGGGCGGTGGAAGGAATACTTTTGAGGATTTCCTCAATCCCGCCAACGCGTCTTCCATTGAGGGAGCAGAGGCAAGGGACCCGGGGGGGACTCGACCATCACCCTGGCTGAGGTCACTGAGGTTGTTGAGAAGCTCCTCGATGGCAAGGCACCCAGGGTGGATGAGATCCGCCCAGAGTACCTAAGGTCTCTGGATGTTGTGGGGTTGTCTTGACTAGTCAGGACTGGGACTAATAAACCTAATTTTAAATTTAAATGTGTGCACTTTGATTGTTGAAGAACAATATTAAAATGAATCCTTATTTAGTCTTATTAAATATAGTTTTAACTAAAATATAGTCTAAATATTTAAATCAGTATGTTCTCCATAATTTGACCAATGATTTATGAAAGAAATACTATAGTGACTGTAAATTCTTCTCAAGACTGTAAATTCATAGTCACCTGACAAGCTCTTGTCCAAAAACGAGCAACACTAAACAACATGAAACACTAAGTCTCAAAATAAAAACAAGATGCATGAGACAAATAAAGCCAGCTAATTTAACACTCTAAACTTTAAAAAGGAAAGATAATAAAACGACTGTGCTCTCTTACAGGACTACTGTCATTAGCTCTTTGTATACAACCAGAGTATATACTGATCAGCAACTCTATAACATGGAATGCTGCACAGAATTACTGCAGGACAAACCATTTTGACCTGGCCACGGTTCAGAGTAACGAAAACTGGACACGTCTGCAAGAAGCAGCAAGTGAACAGTCCTTTTCTGGCTATGCCTGGGTTGGACTGTACAACGACATCAACAGCTGGCACTGGTCCTACAATAACGAGAGTGTGGTGTTCAAGTCCTGGGCTGTAGGTCAGCCAGATAACCATGGACTAGGAGAAGAGTGTGTTCTGACATATAATAATGGAGAGTGGCGTGATTTCCCCTGCACCGACTTAACATATTTTGTGTGTTACATTGGTAAGAATCACATACAATCACTATTTATGATGCTCATTAATTCAGATTAAAGACGATAATGCAATTATTTTGGGGGGTGAATATCTTATTATATCTTATTATAGATATTAAGATTAATATATTATAGATAAGTTTCATTTTATCGTTTATTGTTTGTTGTGTTTTGAAGGTGTGAGGCATATATAAAATCCTTTTATATATATATATATATATATATATATATATATATATATATATATATATATATATATATCTATACTGATATCTCTGGGTTGAAAGCAGAATTGAACGAACTTTCCAATGACAAGAATTGCTTTGAAATGCTTTGTAAATGAATTTCAAAACACACTGGTCTATCATCAAGAAACTGGGCACTCTTGTGTACTCAAAATGTCAAGACAGTTCCACCTTGTGGTCAAAATTTATAATGAGATTTCAAATAATGCTAATGTAATTAGTTACATTCTTTGATAGATGCTGAGAACATCGATACCAGTTACGCAATATTAATGTATGTTGGAAACCTCCATTTTCAAACATTCTCAGACTGTTGATCCAATTTTCAACAAATTAGACCAACCATCTTCTGCATCTTTTGCTGCTGCTCTAGTATAGCGTTCCTCCTCTGATGTCAGGTGGACGGCTTGAGCGAAATATCCTCAGCCATGCCCTTCTGTTAGTTTGCTATGAGTAAGAGATAAAAAGGCGGAGTGCTAAAATAAAACCCCACCCTCTATTCAATACTTGGTGTCAAATGGAAATAGACCAATATAATGAAATGCAGAACTTCTGGTTCACATGGATAGCAGAAGTAAAATAAATGCATATATATATATAATTTGAAAGGCTTAGAAGGCTCACACATCTTACATAAATTAATTTGCAATGTTATGTCTTCAACATCTTAATCCTATTTTCACAGAAAGTGCAAACACAAAATTTTTGATCAAGATCCAAAAG
Organism: Puntigrus tetrazona; assembly: GCF_018831695.1. Classification (NCBI taxonomy): domain Eukaryota; kingdom Metazoa; phylum Chordata; class Actinopteri; order Cypriniformes; family Cyprinidae; genus Puntigrus; species Puntigrus tetrazona. The sequence goes on from NC_056705.1 coordinate 5,208,677, forward strand.
ACATGGGCTGATGCTCAGAAGTACTGCAGAGATCATTATACAGACCTGGTTACCATTAGGAGTCAAGCCGACCAAGACGAGATAAACAGCTTGATAATTACTTTACCAGATCCCGTCTGGATCGGACTGTACAGAAACCTTTGGGCGTGGTCAGACGGGTCTAATGTCACTTCCTCAACAGTAAACGCTACTCAGGGATTTACTCGGTGGAATGAAGACTGTGTTGCTGCTAATAATCTTTACAAGAAATTTGATGACAGATTCTGCACGTCACCTCACTACTTCTACTGTAACACTGGTAGGTCTGACCTGAGCTATCCTGTACGCTCATTTATTTGTTATTTCTTGACAAATATTAAAGAGTAAAATTAAATGTAAATAATAATTTTTAGTGTTGTAGGGTCCTATGAAATTGTTTTTATCCCCAATAAATGAAATCATATTACGATTTTGCAATCATAAAAGCGCATCTAATTAACTGAAGAAAAAAAAAATACAATAATTGAACAACAAAAAATAGCAAAAATCCTTTTTGGGGCAGATATAAGTAAATGTTTTTAATTTTTAATCACGGGGGTACGGTTGACAAAAGTATTCAATCCCTTATTTATATTCAAGACTAAGTAAAATGTATGTATTTCTCACAGTGAAGAAGAACAGGCAGGTGATCCGAGTGCAGGTGAAAGGTGCTGAGAACATGGATGAAGCTAAACTGAAGACACTCGTCTTAAACAAGGTTCCTTTGACACATTTTGCATAATAAAATTAGATGTCAATTGTCAGTTGTGCCAATAGTCGTGTTTATAGATGATAGAGATATTGCTTATGGCTAACACCTTTGACAAAAGCAAAAACAAATATATTATTATCGTCAGACTAGTAATGCTATCTGATTGATCATTTGTTCAATTATATTACACGCTAGCTTGCTCAGGATTGGTTCCCAGAGTAATGGAAGGTGTTTGTGTGTTTAGTTACAGCAGACGCTGAGAGATGAGGACGTCA
>NC_056705.1:5212181-5247181 GCF_018831695.1 Puntigrus tetrazona
TAGCAGCTCTCAGCTACAGTATGTGCGTCGGGTCCCTGCTCTTATAGCAGCAACGGCAGCGTGCCTGTACCTGAGGCCGTCTCCAGCAGTACGGCTGACCCATCCAATCATTTTTAAACATTCGCTTGCTAAAAAAGAAATAATAATTTTGGTCCCATTTCAAAGTTGCCTTTTATATCTAAGATACTGGATATAAAATAGAAATTGTGTATGCACAGCTTAATGATTTTTTAATAAGGAATTAAATTTTAGATCGATTCCAGTCAGGTTTTAGAGTTGGTTATCTTTTGAGGGTTTTAAATGACATTTTACGTGGCGTTGATTCTGGAAGTATAGTGTTGTTTTACTTTTGTTAAATCTTACAGCAGCATTTGATACAGTTGATCATAATGTTTTAATTGATCGCCTTAGGGATCAGGTTGGTTTTTGGTTCCATGGTTTTTGTCTTATTTGAAAGATAGGACTTTCTCAATCAGTCTAGGGGATTTTTCTTCTACTGATGCTCCTCTTGTCTTTGGGGTACCTCAGGGTTCTGTTTTGAGACCTATCTTATTTTCCCTTTATATGCTCTCTTTGGGTGCTATTTTTGAGAAATTTGAGGTTTGTTAACTAAATGAGGATAAAACAGAAGTGATTTTATTTAGTAACAAGGTTTGTATTTATTTAGTAAAAAGTGCTTATGATTGCCTGGACTTAATTCCAGGTAAAAAATTGTTTAGCGTAAGAAACCTTGGTGTTACTTTTCACTTAAATTTGACCACAAATCAATGCTGTGGTTAAGAATAGCTTTTTCCACCTTAGATCCATATCTAAATTGAAGCCTATCCTTTCTTTTTGTGATCCCGACTAGACTACTGTAATGTAATGTGTTGTATTTGGGTGTAAGTCAGGCCTCTCTCGCTCGTTTGCAGCTTGTCCAGCTTTAACATGTACTAAGAAGAGAGAGCATATTACTCCTGTGTTAAAGAAACTGCATTGGTCTCCCATAAGATACAGAATTTATTACAAAGTGTTGTTGTATGTTTATAAGGCTTTGCATGGTCTTGCACCAGGTCACAAGGTATTGTGCTGAAAGGTGCTCAACGCATTTATCATTACAGATTACAGACCTCCAAAATATTCTCCAGAGTTCAAAGACTGGTATCAGTGTTTTCCTCAGATCTTTTGCTATAGAAAGAGATTTTAATATTTACGTTGCTTATGCAGAAATCAATACTACAAAAGAAAGAAGTAACTGTTTTAAAACGTTGCGCTGAATCAGCATGTGCCATAATCGTGGACTCACTCAAGGAGAATGACATGGGGAGTCCCACAAGGCTTATTTTTAGCACCGCTCTTGTTTAGCCTGTATAGACTCCCACCAAGCAGCAACCTGTCTTTCTTGTGAAACCAACACGAATGACTAAAACAGCAATTTCATCAACTGGCCGCTAGAGGGTCTGAAAGGAAGTCACTCCCATAGTTGCAGTGCAAGTATTTGCTAGATTTAGTCCTATGCAGTTCTCATTTTCCTGTCCAGAGGCATGTCATTTAACTAGCAAATGTCTTTGCGCTCATGGCCTTACTGGCCTGTGTTCAGGAGCCTCACGTTGCTATTTTGAGGAACCAAAAATAGACTGCACCATAGACCAAGTGGTCTAAATTCTGAAATCAATTGTGCAGTTTTTTGGGGGTTTTTGTTAAAGAGCGAGTTTTTGTAGAAAATGCTTTTATGCCACCCGCAGCTCCAGAAGAGATCAGATGTTCTCAGGCATTAGTCATATTTAAATCAGACCCAAAGCTCATCTGTTTATCTGTGCATTTGTTTAATGTGCACTGAGCTACATCCAAACTGACTGCATTTATTTTATATATAAACTTTTTCTATTTTTACCTATTTCATTTTAAATCCATTTTTAAATCTTTTGAAAAGTTTTTAAAGCCTTTGTTTGTTGTTGATTTATTTCCCTTTAAATGTAAAGAACTTTGAATTACCTGTGTGTGTCTGAAATGTATATATACATATATATATATATATATATATATATATATATATATATATATATATATATATATATATATATATATATAAAAACTGGCCTTGTCTTGATCAAATCTTGAATTGTCCCTTTCTGTTTTTATATCCTATAGTTTAGTTTAAATAAATATTCAAAAGAATGTAGTGTTACTATTTATCCTTTTTAGTATAACTTAAATTAAACTGCAGTTTAAAAAAGGCTTGAGATTTCAATTTCATTTTGTCTTCCTGCATATGAATCTTTTGAAGTAACTAATTTGATTCCTGACCTTACGCATATGATGGGATTTCCACGATTAGAAAAGCTTTTCAATTCCCAACCCTACTACTCATTATTTTATTCTTTAATGCAAAAAGACCTGTATGGTGACTGTGTGTGTCACGTACCAGGACTGTGGCTGTTTTTTCATGCCCCATGTGCTCTGTGTGTGCCCTTCTTTCTGTCTTCAGTTGATTGTCTTATTTTATTCAGTGTCGTGTGAATTAAGTCATTTCTTTTTCCCTATATAAGATCTATTAAAGACTATTTTAGTGATCCATCCTTGTTGTGTGGGTTATGTAAGATGCTTTTTGCAATTTACTAGGTTTAAAATGTTTGGATTTTTTTCAGCCCCCCTGTCTAACAAACAAGTCCAACCGTTTCCTCAGTTGAGTGACTGCTGAAGGAAGCGGAGCACAGAATCAGATCATTCATCACAGGATTAGACAGGATATGCCGCTATTTTGGCTCAGTTCCAGTTGCACCGATTGTCATTCTTCTGAAAGTAACTCGTAGATTTATGCTGTTTGAATCACAAGCTGTTTCAGAAAATTCAGTGCAGTTTGGTGAACTGGTCTATCTATAAGAAGAACCTGTTTAAAAAACACAATTCATTTGTGAACCGGACATCACTGCAGATGTGTACCGCTCGGGGTTACAGGTAATAATGCTGTAAATAATGCTCAGTTTATTGAACAGAACAATTGTTTAATTTCATATATCATCAGGAACCATGGGTATACATTTTGTATTGCATTATGACCAAGGAACATGGTGAAACATTGTACCTGATGAGGCCATGTCAATGACATTACACAGCAAACAGACTACATCAAATAACCCAGCCGACTGTGAAGAATTTCCATCCTGACCACACTGATTTCCATCCTGACCTTCACAAGGACACTTTATTTAAAGACAAAAAGCAAATAATCTTCAATCGAGCCAAACCAGACGAGTTAGGGAAATGTCAACATGCATCCGAAACATGCTGCTAAAACTACATTATTCTACATTCTTACGTACATCTGGGATTTGATTGAGCACAAATCTATAGCTACACACGTAAAGATGTACACTCTTAAATAGACCTTAACATTAAAAAAAAATTATTTAGCTCAGTCACTACAATATGGTGTGAATCTTCACTTACCTCATGATTTCATTACAACCCAGAGGGTAACAATTCCCAGAGGGAAAAAACAATAATCATAATAAATAAATATTCTTTAATAAATAGTTACTATATAATAAATGGTACAGATCTAACGTTTCTCTCAGTTAATTAATATACAACCTAAATATAAACTTATTTTACTTTTGGTGTGCATAGGCCATCACAGTGTTATGTCCTGATAGAAAGGCAGACACAAGAAATTCCAAGTAATAGTATCTTTAATAATTCAAACTGAGGTATCGGCGAGTAGCCGTTGAAACAAACAAAGGCGGGTTCCAAAACCCGGAGAGAAACAAACTTAAGCCAAAAGTCTCAATAACTTTTCTTCAAAGGGTCAGTGAGTTCCAGGGTTCCTGAGGACGGCAGATAGAGAGACTAAGCAGACGGACTGGCAGGCAGGCAGAGCACGGGTCGGGATGCAACCTTGAGATCAGCCGTCAAGTGAATGTGAGCGCGTGTATATGAAGGGGAAGGGGTAAGTGGCTACAGATGTTGATGGTTAGTAATCGGGTGACTGGGATCTTAACTATGTGACTGGCTCGTCTGATGGTGGTTGTCTCCTGGCGCTCTGGACCGACGGTGAGGGCAGCCACAACCCCTCGGAGATGGGCGATCTGGGTGGTTCCAGTGGAATTCCTCTGTGAGAGAGGGATCCAATACCTTGTTTCTGTTAATCCAGGACCTCTCCTCAGGACCATAGTTCTCCCAATCAATTAGGTACTGGATCCAGCCGCCCCGACATCGGGAGTCGAGGATCTCTTTAACCCGGTAGATGAACTCTGCATTCTCGACTTCAGGTGGAAGGGGGGGGTTCTGGGTGTTCTGTGGAAGGAGGGACGAGAGGGTCAGTGTAAGGTTTGAGTAAGAATACATGAAAAGAAGGAGAAATACGATAGTGACTTGGTAGGTTGAGCCGGTAGGTGACCTCATTGATCTGGTGATTGACTGTGAATGGGCCTATATACCGGGGACTCAGTTTCCTACAGGGCAGTCGGAGACGCATGTCCCTAGACCCAGACCTTATTCCCAGGTTGGTAAGTGGGTTGTCGGATCTACGGGTGTTGGCGTGGTACTGATGTCTCCGGACTGCCTGTTGGAGATGGACGTGAGCTGAGTCCCATACCCTCTCACTCTCTCTGAACCAGTAGTCTACCGCTGGGACTTCAGATTGCTTGCCAGACCAAGGGAACAAGGGAGGTTGGAAGCCTAGGATACATTGAAATAGGGTTAGGCAGGTGGTGCTTTTGCGGAGGGAATTTTGGGCATATTTGGCCCAGAGTAGATACTGGCTCCACTCACTCTGGTGTTGGTGGCAGTAGGCCTGGAGATACCAGCCGATTTCTTGAATTTTGCGTTAGGCTTGACCATTCGTCTGTGGATGGTAGCCGGAGCATAAACTTACGGAAACGCCTAGGAGCTGGAAGAAGCTTCTCCACACTGACACAATGTCTTCCGGGAGTCCAAAGTGTCTGAATACATTGTGGAATAAGGTTTCTGCAGTTTCCATGGCGGTAGGTATTCCTCGTAGGGGAATGAGTTTGCATGCCTTGGAGAATCAATCTACCACCACTAGAATAGTGGTATACCCTTTGGAAGACGGAAGGTCTCTGGTGAAGTCGATACCTATGTGGGACCAAGGTTGACGTGGGATAGGTAAGGGGACAAGTTTTCATTCGCGTAGACTGTGTGGAGTGCACATGATAGCACATGTGCGACATCCCCTGACATATCGGCCCGACACCCGACATGTTGGGCCACCAGTAACGGTTTTGGAGGAGTGAGAGGGTTCGGGGGCTACCTGGGTGCCCTGAGCCCGGAGAGATGTGTACCGAGTCCAGCAGGGATAAACAAAGTGTTGATGGTACATACAACTTCCCTTCTGGACCTCCAGGCGGAGCAGGTTCGGCCTGCGTGGCTTCTCGAATTTGTTCGTCAAGGGACCACAGTATAGGCGCAACAAAGACCGAAGCGGGTAGAATGGTCTCAGGTTCCTCGGGGGTAGGATCGGGTTGGTGGAGACGAGAGAGAGCGTCGGCTTTCACGTTTTTACTACTGGGACGATAAGTTATCTTGAACTGGAACCTGGTAAAGAATAGTGCCCATCTTGCCTGCCGTGAGTTCCCTCCCTCCAGCCAGTGGCGCCATTCTTCCAGGGCCAGCTTAATAGCTAGTAGTTTTCGATTACCTACGTCATAATTCTGCTCGCCGGGATAGTTTGCAGGAGAAGTAGGCACATGGATGGAGTACAGAGCGTTCACCCTTCCGTTGTGATAGTATAGCTCTTACCCCTAATCTTGCCGCATCCACCTCTACCGTGAACGCTAGGGTCCTGATGAAGTAATGTGGGTGTGGAGCAGAAGGTGAACTTCAACCTAGAGAAGGCCCTTCCAGCCTCCGAGCTCCACTCGATCGTCTTACGCCCTGGGGAAGTCCTAGGACATGCTGGAGGGACTATATTTCTTGGCTGGCCTGGGAGCACCTCATGTTGGAGGAAGTGTCTGGGGAGAGAGAAGTCTGGACTTTTGAAAACGGTTGATGGAGGTTTACTGCTAATCGAAGAAGCGGCTTTACTGACAAGATGTGAATGAATATATTGATGAATATATCGCCTATGCCTATTGTTCAGTGGACAATTTGACAGCTGAACTTCAGTGCATCCTTAATTTTCATGATTAATTTTATGCCATAAACCTTCAGTTTCAACCAAAATTATGTAAAAGGAAAGTATAAAATGCTATTACTTTTTTGTTTCTGTACTCTGTGCACATACCTGCTAGCATTTGCATAGTAAAATAACTACTGAAAAGTCAGTAAAGTTACATTTTGCATGACTTGAAAACAAACTCTACTAATCCTAAACATATAATACATTTACACAAATACAAATAACACCTAAACGAAAAGAATATTGCATATCGAAACATCAATAAAATGTGTCTCTAGCCAAACATTTATGGATTTTATCCAGTGAACAATATAAGTGCAAGGACAGATCAAATGTAAATGTTTTTTTTTTTTGTTTTTTTTTATGTAAGTGGACATATGTAAATGTAAAGTTGATTTCAGATGTAGATTTTTCAAAAAGGATGATTAAAAACATCTGTAAATATTTCTGCATGAAGCACAGTGGGTGTCCTGAGATGAACCGCTAAATCACACCTGAAGGACGAGCTACAAAAAGAAACAATACAGGACACACTTTACATATCTGCCTTCTTAACCCAATGAACCCATTTAAAGAGCACAAGATCTGGAAGCTGAGAATCATTCTGATAACTCAGCATCACTGAACTCATCAGTTTAACAGGTTAGTGTTATTTCATTCATAAGGGGTGAACAGATATAACAGTAGTTCTGCAGTACTTTAACATCGTAATGTAGTAAACTCATGATGTTATATATATGTATCATATGTATGTTTTGTTCATCTGTTGTTAGACTTGCCATTTCACTGCATCATTATTGCATTATTTTTTAGCAAACAAAAAAACAGAACTTGTCCAAACTGAATACATTAATTTACTTCAGTTACAAATACATGTAACTTAAATAATCGTGTCAATTTTTTTGTTTTTTTTTTCAGCAAAAAAACCCCAAACAAACTGATGGACCAAATTTTGCTTGATCTGCTCCTCTTTTCAGGTAAAACATTCAAAACGTGAAAATAACATATAAACATTTAAAAAAACTGGAACAGATTTGCATACTCTCACAGTTTTAAATATAGGAGTATTAAAAAATAATATTAATGATTAAAAATCTAGGTAGGCACAAGTGAGACAAGAATTCGTCATCACAATCAATAAACACATCAATAATCAATGTATGTTTATGCAAACATCGACAGCAGAAAACTAAAGAAATATGACTTAAAAACAAGGTCCGACATTATTGGCTAAATGTTGAAGAACGTTATTAAAATCAATCCTTATTTAATCTCATCCAAACTATATTTAGATCAGTGCATTTTCCATAATTTGGTCAATGCTTTATGACAAAAATGCTATAATTAGTCAATTCTTTATCAAAATTAAAAAATGCATAGTCATTTTTCAAGCTCTTCTCCAAAAAAGGTAAACAAACTGTAAATGTCAGAATAAAAACAAAATGCATAGAACAAATAAAGCCAGTTAATTTAAAATCAAGGAAAGATAATAAAACGACTGTGCTCTCTTACAGGACTGCTGTCTTTAACTCTTTGTATACAACCAGATTATATTCTGATCACCAACTCTATAACATGGAGTGCTGCACAGAATTACTGCAGGACAAACCATATTGACCTGGCCACCGTTCAGAGTAACGAAAACTGGACACGTCTGCAAGAAGCAGCAAGACAACAATCCTTTTCTGGCTATGCCTGGGTCGGACTGTACAACGACATCAACAGCTGGCGCTGGTCCTACAACGAAGAGAGTCTGGTGTTCAAGTCCTGGGCTGTAGGTCAGCCTGATAACTACGGAGCAGGAGAGGAGTGTGTCGGGATATTATCTAACGGAGCCTGGTATGATTTCTACTGTACAGACTCAAGATATTTTGTGTGTTACGATGGTAAGAATCCCATACAATCACTCTTTTTTGATGCTCATTAATTCTGTGTACTCCACAAATGTATTCCACTGCAGTTACAAATGACCTAGTTAAAAGTACAGTAATCCAAGAGCCACAATATAACAGCAATGGAATCTAAATACTTATGTTGTTACATTTATTCTTTTTGAAGACAAAATAACATGAAAACGTTTACAGCAGGAAGCTTCATAATAAACTGTAGGGGGCTGTTACACATTCACCAGCGGGTGGCTCACCTTGACACGTGTACTGTATTAACAAAAGTGTGAAGAAATGTGTTGACAAGCACCAATTTAGCTTTAAATTCTTGCTTTTTTTCCAAAAAACTGGTGGTGAATGAAAATCAGGGATAAAATTGTGCAGTGTGAATGCAGCATTAGCATATTCAGACCAAACTTGGTGTGCATTACGGTGTGTTTACACCAAACATCAATGTAATTATTTGCGCAATTAGTTTACATACAAAGTCAATGCAAAGACGCGAATAGAGGTGAATTTGCACCTGGCGATGCACATGATGTTTGGCACAAGCTCAAGGTATTTGCCTCATTCGCTTCTTCCGTGCAAGTTAAAAAATTGCAACTCGAGTTGAAAATTGACATGTCTGGTTAAATCAGAAAATGGAAGAGAGCCATCTGTTATGATATAGGTGTGGAGCGTAGAAACTTAGTTGTAGTGGTAGTTGCATTTTACTAACATTGCTAAAGAGATGCTGCTATCAATAATAAAAATGTATAGTAATATACACTCACAGGCCACTTTGTTAGGTCCACCTTACTAGTGCCGGGTTGAACCCCCTTTTGCCTTCAGAACTGCCTTAATCCTTCGTGGCATGGATTCAACAAGGTACTGGAAACATTCCTCAGAGATTTTGGTCCATATTGACATGATAGCATCACGCTGTTGCTGCAGATCCATGATGTGAATCTCCCGTTCCACCACATCCTAAAGATTGAGATCTGGTGACTGTGGAGGCCGTTTGAGTACAGTGAACTCACTGTCATGTTCAAGAAACTTTATTCACACTTTATGACATGTGTGTTATCCTGCTGGAAGTAGCCATCAGAAGATGGGTACACTCTGGTCATAAAGAATGGATGTGGTCAGCAACAATACTCAGGTAGGCTGTGGCATTGACACAATACTCAACTAGTTCTATTGGGCCCAAAGTGTGCCAAGAAAATATCCCCCACACCATTACACCACCACCACCAGCCTGAACCGTTGATACAAGGCAGGATGGATCCATGCTTTCATGTAGTTGACACCATCCAAACCATCCGAATGTCGCAGCAGAAATTGAGACTCATCAGACCAGGCAACGTTATTCCAATCTTCTATTGTTAAATTTTGGTGAGCCTGTGTGAATTGTATCCTCAGTTTCCTGTTCTTAGCTGACAGGAGTGACCCGGTGTGGTCTTCTGCTGCTGTGGCCAATGTACCTCAATGTTGGACGTGTTGTGCGTTCAGAGATGCTCCTCTTTCTACATCGGTTGTAACGAGTGGTTATTGGAGTTACTGTTGTCTTTCTATCAGCTCGAACCAATCTGGCCGTTCTCCTCTGACCTCTGGCATCAACAAGGCATTTGCGCCACAGAATTGCCGCTCACTGGATAGTTTCTCTTTTTCTGACCATTCTCTGTAAACCCTAGAGATGGTTGTGCGTGAAAATCCCAGTAGATCAGCAGTTTCTGAAATACTTAGACCAGCCTGTCTGGCACCAACAACCATGCCACGTTTAAATCACCTTTCATTCCCGTTCTGATGCTCGGTTTGAACTGCAGCAGATCGTCTTGACCATGTCTACATGCCTAAATGCACTGAGTTGCTGCCATGTGTTAGGCTGATTAGAAGAACGAACATTGGACAGGTGTACCTAATAAAGTGACCGGTAAGTGTAGGTGTATACAGTAGTAGAACACATTAATGCTTGAGCAATAGCCTAAACTAATAGACTCATCCTCCTCTGGATGGTGCTGTGATCCCAGACTTTCACAGCAGGTATGAAACAATGATTTTAGTTATCTCCACCATTGTTGAACTATGCTTTTATTTGAGTATTTGGCGTAAACACACTACTACAATAAGCATGACCTGAAGATACTTGCACAGTTCTGTCAAAGCACCACCCAGTAGATTTTTTTTCTTCATACATTTTTTGCAAAAACAATTTGCCGAAAAATCTCAATACTGACATATTTCGTTAGATTCTCCACGACATCCAAAGTTGAATGATATTGACATAAAGCATTTAAAATACTGTCAAATAATGCTTTGTAAAATGAATTTCACAAACCCACTGGTGTATCATCAAAAAACTGGGTATGTGTCTTCAGTACTAAAATATTTCAAGAAAGTGCCACCTTGTAGTAAAAAACTCTGTAATTTCAAAGATTAGTCCTGTGTCTATTATCATGATTCAAGTCTTGATCTATCTCACTGCGGCTCTTATCAGTTCTATCATGCACTTCGATCTGATAAAAGCACAATATAGTTTTATTTAAAAGGTTTAACAAGCTCACACTCCGTTGAGAAAATTCATTTGGCTCGCCATGCCTGCAACATCTTAACCCTGTTTTGCAATTTTCACAGGAAGTGCAAACGCAACAGATAAAGTGGTTTTGAGCAACTCAAAAAGATATGGACTGATGCTCAGAAGTACTGCAGATCTCATTATACAGACCTGGCTACCATTAGGAGTCAAGCCGACCAAGACGAGATAACCAGCTTGCTAGGTTTTTTCTCCGCTGGCGTCTGGATCGGTCTGTACAGAGACACTTGGACGTGGTCAGACGGGTCTAATGTCACTTCCTCAACACAAAGCGCTACTCAGGGATTTACTCGGTGGAATGAAGACTGTGTTACTGCTGATTTAACTGCATTTGATGACAGATTGTGCTCGACACCTCTCTACTTCTACTGTAAAACTGGTAGGTCTGACCTGAGCCAATCTGTACGTTCATTTGTTTATTTGTTGACAAATTAGGAAAATGTCAATAATAACTGTGTTTTCACAAACTACGATTTATGAATTCTTGTTAAGCCAAAGTTCCATTTTATTTTATCCCAAATAATTGTTTGTCCCCAATAAAATAAAAGTAACATTTTGGAATCAAAAAGTGCATATAATTACTTAATTGCATACAGGTATTTAGCAAAAAATCGACAAAAAAATCGAATCCATAATTTATATGTTCACAAAGTAAGATACAGTAAAATACAGTAAAATATTCAATATGCCCTTTTCCCACAGTGAAGAAGAACAGGAAGGTGATCCGAGTGCAGGTGAAAGCTGCTGAGAACATGGATGAAGCTAAACTGAAGACGCTCGTCTTAAACAAGGTTTGTTTGATTTATAATAAAATTAGGTGTCAGATTTCAGACTTGTTTTTAAAGTTTTTCCCATTTCTTCTATTTGTGTAAGTTTTTAAAAAGTAAAAGATGTTAATTCTGAGCTGAAACGCCTCACGCTAGCTTGCTCAGGATTGGTTCCCAGAGTAATGGAAGGTGTTTGTGTGTTTAGTTACAGCAGACGCTGAGAGATGAGGACGTCACAGTGATGTGGAGGACACAACCCAACGGGAAAGTCTTCCAGGAGATCAACACTGTGCAGAAACGTAGAGAAGCCAACACTACTGCTGTTTGTTCTTGAAATCGATATATTTCAAATTAATATGTCATTGATATCTCAAATTAATGCAATTAATTGTTAGTTACAAATATCTGAATTATCGTTTATATTAGAAATGTATAGTAATTTCTCAAAAAACGTTACTCATATTAATTTAGTCGACAAATATTCATGCCTACATATGAACTAATGCAATCATAGACAGACTGTAATTTTACTGCTACATTTGCCGCCTAAATTGGGACTTTTGGGAGAATATAAAAATGCAGTTTAAAAATGCATGAAACTAAAAGAATCCATTAAACCTATTTGAGCACACACACAATATTTAAGACAATTTTATAGCTAAAACTGTAAAACACACAAGATTTCTGTCCCTGCATTGCATGCTTGCTCAGTGATACTAATCCATCCTTTTATATGAGATCATTTAATAAGATAGGCTTTCATTTATGTAATGATGCACTGACAACCATTATATTATATATAAACTTAAAACATTGAATTATTTAGACTAATACTGTAATATTTACAATGACCCTACTGTGTATCTGTACTTCTGTTCAAATATGGTAAGAAGCTGAAATATGACATATTTTGGGCATCAGTTAAGACTAAATACATTGTAATGTATTTAATACTTATTTTTTGCTGCATCTTCTTGGGTATACCTGGATATCTGATGGGTAACTGCTTGCTTTAGGATTTGTATGAAAACTATTATATGTCTACACAAAACAGCTCTTGTTCTTTCGGGTCTGTTTTTAACAGCAAGCAGTAAAAGCGTTTTATGTAAACCTAATTTTAATATATTTATTCATGAATTACGCTGTTATAAAAAATAAAGTGGAATGTTATACACAACATTTAGTGCTATTATAACAGTACAGGGAACCAGAGCACTGAATCTATCTCACTTACAGTCGCAGTGATCGGCATTCATTTGATTTAGCTTTTTATCAAGGAACTAGTAGATCTGTGCCGAGAGTCAAAAACATCCCTCAAAACCTGTGCCTGAAGCTCTGGGTTACTGGTAATAGTGCTTAGTGTTTCGGGAGCCATGGGTATTAACGTTGTGTTGCCTGATATGAATTTTTACGAATCACCAAGGAACACGGTGAAAGATGCGTAGTTTCTGCTAAACCGCAAACAGTCTGCATCCCTGACCTTCACAAGGACACGCTATTCAAAAGACAAGAAGCAAATATTCTCCAGTCGAGCCGAACCAGAGTTAACTCTAGAAAAAACGACATTATTCTGAGAAATACTATCTTTAAAGCTTTGTCTGCTCTTCTCTTTGATACAACACATTCTGTAATGTCTATAGCCACTTATATAAACACATTTATATACAGATTTCTGTGGATTAATCACTATAATATGAGCCTAAAGGTGATTATAATTACAGATTATAAAACAATTCCTGATAAGAAGCCTAATTCAGAAATTAAATAAAATGTACACAAATACTGTCAAATAATACTCAGTCTTTAGTGTAATTATTACAAATAAACAGATTATTATTTCAACTACAAAAGTTATAAAAACAGCAGAGAGTCAGTGATTTTTGTTCAACAGCGAAATTCAGTCCCAATACTTGACTTGTAACTTAAAATATTTGTTTTAAATAAAAAGCTACTATTTTGTAGAAGCACAAGCCTACTATTATTTTCATAGGAAAATAACTGCTTAAGAGTCAATGAAGACGTTATACTTTGCATGATCCGAAAACGTACTAATTTCACACACATAACACATTTACACAAATACAGCGGACCTGAACGAACAAGAAGCAGACTTCTAGTGTATTACGTCTCCAAACGCATCCTCAAGAACATCCTCTGATGCTAGAGATGGGCATTTGACAAAAATATTGGAAAACTGGAAAATTCAGGCTCATAAAAAAAAACAAAAACTAGCATTCGTTTATTCATTTACTTAAATGAGGTTTAATGAGAATCTTTTTTTTTACATATTTGCTTAATGCTTTACATTAAACGTATTTTCTGAGTTAAAACATCTGTAAGTGTTTCTGCATGAAGTACAGAGGAGCCACCGAAACACAGCCGGAGGAGGAACAGCAAACTAAAGACACGACACACTTTGCATACATGACTGTAAAATACCCTTCTTAACCTAACAAACCCATTTAAAGAGCACCGGATTGAGAAGTTCAGAAACATCTCGGGAGCTCATCGTCACTGAAGGTAGGCCAGCACTTCATCAGTTCACTCTCAGAGGACTGCTTCCTTCAGTAATCAATTAGTATTATTATTATTGACTAATGAGGGATGATTAGTAATATCTCATTTCCCTGCTGTAAAATAGGCTATATAAATGTAACTTGAAAAATATTTCAAAATCATGTTTTTTTTTGTTGTCGTTTTTCTTTCAGTGACAAAAAAGCCAAAGTGATGGACAATATTTTTCTCCATCTGCTCTTTTTTGCAGGTAAAAAATAACATTTTGAACCAAAAATTCTAATATGTAACAATATTACAAAAGAAAATAGAATTGAATTTAATTCAAGTATCTGAAAAAGGGATTTTGTAAAATATTTGTCAGGACGAGGTCTGTATTTATCGGATAATTATTGTTATGATTAATCAAGCAATAAGCAATCTCTATAGTGAACAATAATACAGCATGCTTCTACTTAAAACACTGAAAACTCTTCCAAAGAAAAATAAACAATCTTTAAAATAATTATTATTAATAAAACTCTTGACTGGACTGTAAAATAATTTTATTTAAATACTGTTAAAACAGTGGATAAGCAGTAGTTTTGCTCTGGCCGGTGCTGATATTTAGAAATCAGGGCCGAGGTCCAACATATGAATCCAGTTTGTTTGGTTGATACATGTACTGTCAGATTGTTTGAAACAACACAAGTCTCTTTTTTTGGAATGTTTTTTTTTTACTTAATTTTAATTACATTAAAATTTAAAACAACAAGAAGAAAAAAAACGTTTCAAGAAAAACGTTTAAAATAAACGTATTAAATTACGGGAAAAGCCTTTGTGTTTTAAGAAAAAGAACGTTGAGGGACAGTTTACACAAACATGATAAACCTGTAAGATCTTCATTCATCTTCACTTATATTGCGGGCGAGCTGTGACATGCGACGTGACCATAAACCTCCCTGATGGTTGATGTATTACACAGTCGCTGTGTTGTCTGTACGGACCAACATGCTTGTCCTGCAGCGGCCAGGAGTGTTGCAGGGCTAAATGCACTGCCGATAGCTCCAGGCAGTTGATGTGCTAAAGCAGACGGGGTCCTGTCAAAAAAGCCCTGAGGCTGCCTGCCCGTTGCGCCCCAGCCTGTCATGGAGGCATCTGTGGTTCCTACCACATGCGGTGACACTTGTTCTAAGGGCACCTCGGCCTGTAGAAATACAAGGACTGTCTATGGGCTAAAAATGCAACAACAAGCCGGCGTGATTGTCACGCAGAGTGTCCCACTGCGCCATGCCCATCTTGAGACTCAGGAGTGTATCCAGTGCTGAAGCGGTCTTATATGAAGCAAGCTGAGCGGCGTGAATGCAGCTGCAGAAGCCATATGCTTCAGGAGCCTTTGAAAGCGTTTCAGAGGAACCACTGTCTTGCCTATGATTGTGTGCGTTCTTCTGTAAAACACGCTGTCATACTCACCGAGTCTAACTCCAAGAAAAGAGATCCTCTGAACAGGGGAGAGTTTGCTCTTTTCCCAGTTGACACGGAGCCCCAACTGGCTGAGGTGCTGTAGCACCAGGTCCCTGTGCTCGCACAACTTCTCTCGTGACTTAGCTAGAATAAGCCAGTCATCGAGATAATTGAGGAGTCTGATGCCCACTTCCCGTAAGGGGGTAAGAGCGCCCTCTGCAACCTTGGTGAAGACCCACGGAGACAAGGAGAGCTGCTGTTGTTGAGAAGTCCTCAACAGTGTCACCGAATAGCCCAGCCTGGGAGATGGGAGCGTCCAAGAAGCGCATCTTGTCAGCATTGCGCATGTTGGCCAGGTTGAGCCATAAATAGCATTCTTGGGCCACCAAAGCGGACATCGCCTTCCCCTTCCTGCATCAACCTCGGGTTGGGGCCACCCTCAGGCAGCTCTTTGAATGCCTTGTCCTGGTGAACCTGCAGGATTGCCATGGCATGCAGAGCAGAGGCGGCTTGGCCTGCATCGCTGTAGGCCTTAGCAGCGAGGGCTGCCGTGGTTCTACAGGCTTTGGACGGGAGTCTGGGACGATTCCGCCAGGTGGCAGGGTTTTGCGGGCACAAATGTACCACAACCACTCTCTCCACCTGGGGAGGTGCCCCACAATCGAGGGTGCTAAGGACAGAATGCGCCGACAGCATGCCGAAGCCCCAAACACTGAAGACAGCGATCATGGCCATCATTTTCGGACAGATATTGCCCGCACCCAAGAGGGCACAGTCGAAACGGCATCTTGGAAAGACGCAAAGTGACTGCACACAGAAATTGCTCTTTTGGTAAGACACCCAGGGGAATTATTGAACTCAGGAACACCGCTGATCATGTCGTCGACGCCACCCAGAACATCTTCTGTTTTCAGCTTCACCTCTATTTGTAGGACTTCAGGGCTGGTAGTCCTGCAGACTGTCGGCTCCGAAGCTAAATCTGAGGAGTGGTTACACCTGTAGCCTATTTATATCTGCGTGACGGGGAGGGGCTCAGGATTAGTTAAACACTTGCCAAATTTCATTGACGTTTTCTCTTATAAGAGCTAATAAGGGCTCCAAGCAAGACCCCAGTCTGTCATCACGACATAACTCGTAGTGACAGACAGACAGGGAACTACTACGCTCAGGGCCCGAAAAAGTACCAAGATGATTGACAAAGTAATCAACAACAAATATACAACAATATTTTGTGCAAACACAAAAATAACTTTATCTGTCTGCGTCTCTTGGACGAGTGCTCATGAACATTGTTAAGACAACATAATTTCAAAAAGTTAGCAGGCAGAATGCCAGTGGAATGGCATAATCAGCCAGCAACAACAACAACAACAAGCAGAAGATGTCAAAGCACTTTAGCTGTTTAAATCTACGCAAAATCAATCTTATTAATATACAAATTATATTTAAATCAATAAGTTCCCTCGATATTTGAGCACAGCTTTATCACACAAACACTACAGTGGCTGTATTTTTTTTAAAAACATTCACTTGACTAGCTCTTGTCCAAAAACGAACAAACTGTAAGTGTCAGAATACAAACAAGACGGATGAGACAAATACAACTTTAATTTAATAACTTTATTATCTTGCCTTCTTAAAACAACTGTATTCTCTTGCAGGACTGCAGTCTTTAACTCTTTGTGTACAACCAGAGTATATACTGATCAAGCAGCTCAAAACATGGAGTGCTGCACAGAATTACTGCAGGACAAACCATCTTGACCTGGCCACCGTTCAGAGTAACGAAAACTGGACACGTCTGCAAGAAGCAGCAAGAGAACAATCCTTTTCTGAATTCGCTTGGTTTGGACTGTACAACGATATCAACGGCTGGCGCTGGTCCTACAACGAAGAGAGTCTGGTGTTCAAGTCCTGGGCTGTAGGTCAGCCTGATAACTACGGAGCAGGAGAGGAGTGTGTCGGGATATTTAATACCGGAGCCTGGTGGGATTTGGCCTGTACCGACTTCAGATATTTTGTGTGTTACGATGGTGAGAATCACATACAATCACTATTTATTAATGCTCATTAATTTAGCGCAGCTATTCCCAAGTGAGGATTGGAATTGGAAACTGTTGATTTAGTGTATGTATGAAGACATTAATAAAATAGCATTAAGAGGTGGGTGAAATAGAAATTTCTAGCATAAGCCAGCATTTTTTTCAAACTGAGCCCTATATCAACTTCAGGTCACGTCAACTTAAAAAGTCAAACCGTTATATAAAAATAACTTACCAACGCTTTATTGAGGGAACACACTGCACCGTTCAGTAGATCACTGCTCTTCTCAAACTTCATGACTGAAGATTGGAGAACTGACGCAATACTGATATCGTTACACTGTGTCCTAACGACACGCCACCCGACAGGATTCACACGACACGCAATCTGGGCATCCACACCAGACGTGACGTGACAGAATCCATCAGAAGCAGTCAGACCCTTTTATAACCTAATTCATAAATATTAACATCGTTAAATGTACATACTGAGTGATGGATAACCTCTACTGATTCAGCTGTTTGAGACGCACCACCTGATTAACATGATGAAGACACCTTTTATTGCATGTTGCGTGTAGTTAGGACACGTGTTCTGCGTCTGAGTCAACAGACACCAAGATTCATCATGTTGGCCACTTTGAATTTTTAAGTAAAATGGTATATTTAATAAACACCTTGTGGTCAAAAGTCTTTTGATTAATTTTGCACATTAGCGTGATAATCGGCCAAAATTATGCCATAATCAGCTGAAAGCCAGTTTTTACTTGCACTGAAAACCTAACTTTTCAATCAGGAGAACCCCATCCAGCTCTAATCAAACACACCTGAATCGACTAACTGAGGTCTTCAGGAACGATTGAAAGGCAGGTGGTTAGAGTTGGAGCAACTCCAATATCGTCTTCAGCTTATGTTGACAAAAAGTGATGGATTTTGCGTTGATAAGAGATATGTTTTTGGTTAACGCTGTAAATTTGATGACACGCTGAGACTGTATCTCTACAGAAGCACACATCAGCCATCTGCTGGTCTAAACGGATAAACCATGAAATCACATACTAATAATTGAATCTATGGTTTTTCAGCCATTTTAAATTAAAAATCACCCTGAATTTCTTTCATTACTCATTGAGTTTGATCTCATTCTGCCTCTCTTGTACTCGGCCTCTGCTGCTCGCAGCTCTATTTTTTAATTAGTTTTGTTATTTAAATGTCTATACAGTTGTATTCATTATTCTAGTTTTAAATATTTTAGTGCATCACGATAAACTAAAACTAAGTGTTGCTTTTGTATTTTATTTGCCAGGCTCACAACATCTTAACCCTATTTTGACATTTTCACAGGAAGTGCAAACGCAACAGAGAAACTGGTTTTGAGCAAAACGCAAAAGCCATGGGCTGATGCTCAGAAGTACTGCAGAGATCATTACACAGACCTGGTTACCATTAGGAGTCAAGCCGACCAGAACAACATAACCAGCTTGATTAAGATATTGTCCCCTGCCGTCTGGATCGGTCTGTACAGAGAGACCTGGAAGTGGTCGGATCAGTCTAATGTCACTTCCTCGACACAACGTGATATTCAAGGATTTACTCGGGGGAATGAAAACTGTGCTGGTTTAAATATTTATTACCGTTCAGTTGACGATAGATACTGCACATGGGAGTACTACTTTTACTGTACAACCGGTAGGTCTGACCTCGGTTTTATTCTCCAAACATTATTTCCATTTATTTTTTTCTGAATTGAATAAATGTTATTATCAAAAACCACAGCTCATTAACTGAAAAAAGAAATGGTTTATTTTTTTAGTTTTTTGCTAAAGAGATTCGGCTGACAGAAACACTTTAAATTAGAGCCAAAAATGATCTCTATATTTTTATTATCAGTCCATATCGATTAATTATCACAATAAACGTAAACAAATAAATTGTAGTTTTGCATGTGTTGAATAATATTGTTTTAAATCAAAAACAGGCTTGTATTGCCTCATAATATCAATAATATTACATATTTTCGTAGCATTTTTATATTGTGAAATGTAATTATTCTGATGATTATTGGTCTTCCGTAGTAGCATAGTCTTAGATCTTTTAGATCTCGCTGTTCAGTGATCGCAGGACTCATCGGCTAGGAAGGAGTGTGTTAAACATTCTTAAAGGAAGACGTAGTAAAACTAAGAACATGTACGTTATGTATTTCTCACAGTGAGGAAGAACAGGAAGGTGATCCGAGTGCAGGTGAAAGGTGCTGAGAACATGGATGAAGCTAAACTGAAGACACTCGTCTTAAACAAGGTTCGTTTTTAAAATCATCTGACTAAAAGTCGGTCACGAAATGAACATCATATATAAAATATTAGGCCTGGCCACTGTCTAAAAATATGCACGATTTATAGGCTTTGAGAAGTAAAAGCTCTTGGTTCCCAGAGTGATGGAAGGTGTTTGTGTGTTTAGTTACAGCAGACGCTGAGAGATGAGGACGTCTCAGTGATGTGGAGGACACAACCCAACGGGAAAGTCTTCCAGGAGATCAACACTGTGCAGAAACGTAAAGAAGTCAACACTACTGCTGTTTGTTCTTGGTTGGAGTGAAATTTTAAGTAAATTATTGGAGTTTATTCTTAGTTACATATCTGCATTACTTTATTAGATTAACAATTTATAATAGCCTAACATCTTAAATGCTTACGTCTATTTATTTTGCGTTTTTTATTTATTTTTTATTTTATTTAATCAACAGATATTAATGCCTAAATATGAACCAGCATGTTTTACAACCGCGATTTTACTGCTTCTTTCAAAACAGAATAAACGAGACCTTTGAGAAGATATAAATAAATGCGGTTGATCTGTAAAAAGCTGTAATAAAACACACAACTTTAACTCAGTCAGTACTGCTGCTTCAAACCCCCACAGCACACGTGATGACCCTGTGCCGGGTCTGTTCAGGTGGAGGCTTTCTCAAATACCACAGACACCAGCCAGGTACATGAATGTTGAGAAGCAAGCTCATTGGCCGCCGCTACAGAAGAGAGCCAATCAGCTGTGCCGTGTGATCATGATGTCACTACATTAGATCACGGGAGGCTGACAAATGGGCAGTAATTAAAAAAGGAAAAGAAATGCACACATTAATGTAGTGTGACGTCTGACCTCTGGAAAAATATAAAGGGTGACTAACTTTATCAGTTCTTTCCCTGCTTTTTGTGCCATACATTTAGTTTCCGTCTATGGTGTGACATATAACAAAAATGATTCTTTTAGTTTAGTTTGACAGCAGCTGTGTGTAGAGCCACTTTAGTTTTTCTAGTCTAGTTTTCCCATGTTCTGATTTTTCAGATGAACCCTTTGACCCTGTGTTTTAATAAAAGCTAGCGTTTGGATCCGTCTGTCTCTCATCTGCTCGAGCCAATTAGAAATATGTTTTCATCTCACAAAACAAAATAACAGATTCTAAACATTATTAAAAAAAAGAGTAAACTACACGGATGACCACTGATTATTTCAGTTTATTTCCATCATTAGTAAATAAATACATTTAATATTAGTCTTATATTAATAAAACTTCATTAACTAGTGGCATTATCCATAAGTTAAAACTATAATGAAACAATTTTGTCTTTTAAAACTCTCACCTAAAGAAACGTTAAGGCTGAAAAAACTGAAAATATGAAATACTATTCTTTTTGTTACTTTCAAAAGAAAAATACCGTCATAAAACACATCTAATGATTCTGCACACCTGAATATAAAACGTTTTTCATCATTTATGGGCAATAAATACCACTTATAAGTTATTAAATGCTAAATTAATAGTATTGTAACAGTATTAGTAATGGTATTGAATTTGTAAAGAATATTTACGATATACGAGGACATTTTGGCACAATGCGTTTTCAATTTACCGACAGCAAACACGTCAAATAACCCAGTCGACTGCTAACAATTTCCATCCTGAACACACTGATTTCCATCCTGACCTTCATAAGGGCACTTTATTCAAAGACAGGAAGCAAATGATCTCCAGTCGAGCCGAATAGAGAAGACAGGCAAATCAGTCCCTACTAAAACACTGCTTTATTCTGATGAGCTGGGCTCTCTGAGGTAGTATGAGATGGGGATCAGTCCATATCAGTAGCACACTCTCTAATGTGGTGCAAAAAGAGATAATGTGAAGATTTCGAGTTACTTTATTACTGCTGAACTTTAACGCTGCCTCCAGGCGAACACAAAAAACACATGTTTGAAGATGCGTGGAAAAAACTAGAAGTATAAAACCAACGGCGGGAAAAAAATAAACCAGGGGCACGGCTAGAAAAGTAGAGTGTTTAAACTTCAACAGGATTGAGAACATTTGATGACGTCCAGAAAGTGCCAAGATTTTCTAGATCTGTAACAGTAACAGACACCAAGCCTCCTAAAGATAATCTCTATCATGATATATGTTCTGCTGTCATACCCATTAAAACCATCTGGATTATAATCACATACATCCAACCTACACTAACAATGTCTGAGTTACAGTCTATGATGAGCATAATAACATGAATTAGCTTCATATTTAAGTCCAAACAGTCAATAAGTGACAGGTTCTTCTTAAACCCGGCTGTTTTGGGTCACCACTGACTCCAACGGTGGAAAACGTCAACGGTGGCCCAAAACCAACGCTCTTCAAAGCGTCTTCCTTTGTGTTCGGCAGAACAAAGACTTTCATACAGAGTTAGAAAATGTTTTTTGGGGTTTTTTGCTGAACTATTCCTTTAATCCAAGAACTGGTGTCATCTAAATCTGAATGCGATGTGAGTTGGACAGAAGTGTCTGTGAAACACATACATGCAAAGACAAAGGCAGCTTTACAGTAAAAGTGTGTTTTCAGAAAAACCCTTGTGAAGTGTGATCCTTCAGAGTTGATGCTGGTTGTTTGGGATAAACCTAAGAGTCACATTGTCCTTTATTTACATAATCCACAAAGACATTTAAATAGAAAAATGAAGCTATTTTTCCACCAAAACAACAAAGTGATAGCACTATAAATCAATCTATTTCTAGGATCAATGAGGTTAAAGATACCCTCTGGTTCTCATAGCGCTTCACGGGAAAAGAGCCGTTAAAGCAGATTCATGTCTGATCAGGCTCTGAGATCAGTTTGAGATTATTCATGGGCAGATACTAAAATAAATGACCTTGATGAACCTCAGTGAACATGCAGAGATGAAGCACAGTGATTTTTGTAATCTTCTTGAGTATTAAACTACAAGACGGCAGTCATTCAAAGATCTGGTGTAAAGCTGTAACATCTCTTTTACAAGTATAATGAGGGTCATATGATACTGAGTATCTTAAGTAGATCCACCAAAGGTCAACGTAAGGAGGAAACACACACAGAGCGAGAAAATCCCTTCTTAGGGTAACACACACACACTTAAAGAGCACAAGACTCAAGGGATCCTGAGGAGACACTGAAGGTAGGCCAGCGCTTCATGCTTTAACTGTTCAGGGCTCTTTCATTCAAAGGCATGAGCAGTTCATTACTGATGACACTATGGTTCATATTGTTGATAAAAAAAATGTATTTACATCACTTTTTTCATGCTTGTTTTTTCTCATGCAAATATCTAAACTGAAGCTCAAAAGCAACCGTGACCTTTTGTCAGCTATGGAGAACTAACTCAGAATTATTTTGTGTTTTTTTTATATTTTTCCAGCAACAAAAACCTGGATAGAGTGATGGAGCACATTTACCTGGTTTTCCTTTCAGGTAAAAGACATTAAAATAACATGAAAAACATTAAAAAAAGAAATTGTTCCATATTCTTGGAATTTTAAATACAGCAATATTACAAAAGAAAATGCATTTTAAAAACTTTGTAGGCAAAGAGTAAGACAAAGAGAACCACAGACAAACTGTAGATGATCAGTGTTGTCTAAAGTCTTGATTTTTACTAACACACTGAAATATGGCCACAGTGAGGGTATTAACCGTGTTTACACACACACACACACACTAAACACAGACTTTAGATGTTTCCTCTTTTTTTAGAGGTGTCTTATTCATTGCAAGTGAATACTTAGTTAGGAGTGGATAACAGTTTTGTATTATTAATGCAACACATCATATTACTGTTATAGCTTTCATTAACCATATAAATGATCACTATATCTAGTGCTCTTGTGAACGATTTTAGCACGGTTTTGTAAAAAAGTAACTGAATGAACTAGAAAGTGTTTGCATATTTCTTTTTATGCTTTAAGAAATAGTTCTACAAATGTGTACAGTAGTGTTGATAAAGTTTAAGATCAGTTATGACATGGTGGTTTTTTGCATTTGCCTTACTTGGGCTTTTCTGAGTATAGCTGCGGTGTAGTCAGATAACTGACATTAAAGCAAAAGTAAAATAGCTAATGAGTGTAAATTAGAAAGTATTCTCGTGTCGTTTGGTGACTGTAGCTAATACTACCTCCCCACTCCAAGCCTTTATGAGCTTTAACCAGTGTGTAAGTATGAATAATACTGATATTTGTGCTGACTTTTATGAAATTGTGAGCATGGTATCTGCCTCAAAACAATTGTTAAACTTTAACATGTTGCCATGGCAACAGCCTTTTACGTTATCATTATCCCTTTGACTCTTTTACATCGGCCGTGATTTGACTTTATTCTGATGTAGTTTGGAGCAAATGAAGAAAAAACAAGCCGCTGAATTCAAAGCATTTTGTAAAAGAGGCGCCTCCTAATAATCACATCTATGCAACCGGCATACAATGAACCCAAAATTAGATGATGGATGTGGATGCTATTCCTGTTTCTCACAGGCAAACTGTTTGAGATATCTAAAATCCCTTCACAATTTAGCATCCCCAGTGTCTTGACGTGTTCTCCGAGTTTCGTGGCTCTTATAAAGTATCAAATTAAATAGAAGAAGTCCAAAGAGTCGTATAATAGCTGAATCTGCGCCCGTGTCCTCACAACCCTCTCAAACCTCCTTCACTCCACCAGAGGCCACTAAACGTTCTTGAAAACGGTCTAAACTGAATTAGGCTTTAGCCTGCATGCAGAGACTCGTATGAGGAGTTTCAAACAGCAAATGAGTCCTTCAGAGCACGACAAAGAAGCCTGTAAGGGAAGGCTATTAAACTCAGTATGAGCCGCCACAGCCATTTAAACACAAAATGAGAATAACATGCCATTTCTGGGTTATGGAAACAACCGTTACCATGGTGAATATACAATAATAACATGAACTGTTAACGAAACATGGAAATAGAATTAAGATCGTACCTTCACGCAAACCCTTCCCAGGAAACAAACGCAGTACAGATGTTTGATTTATTGTTTAGGACCAGTTATGTGATTTATCTGTACTGTACTTTTATATCAGGCATTTCAGGCATATAATCGTATGGTTTCTGCACTTTAGTAAAGTGCTTTCGAAACGTGTTTTTCACTACGGGTTTTGTCGTGATGACAGACTGGGGTCTTGCTTGGAGCTCTGATAAGAGAAAGCACCAATGAAATTTGGCAAGTGTTTAACTAATCCTGAGCCCCTCCCCGTCACGCAGGTATAAATAGGTGACAGGTGTAACCACTCGGAGCCCAGTGCTTGTTATCTGAATGACAAGAAGGTGGGCGTGGCTCATGACCACACCTCTCCCTGGTTCTCTTCTGTTCTCAGAGGAGCAGTCAGGAGGTGAGGAGCTGGTGGATGGCCCTGTCGGAGGCTGCCTCATCCTCACTTCCCTCGATGCTGGGGTGGCTAGGGAGTACGCTGTAGGTCTTCTCCTAAGTATCTATGTCTATCTTAGAAACAGCGGTTTGGCCTCTCCAGCAGCAGTGTCCTCACCGTTGGGTCGTCGAGTTTTTGATGTGGACCCCAGTCTGTCTTTGACACAACTCCATAGTGACTGACAGACAGGGAACGTTTTGGTTAAGTATGTAACCCTGGTTCCTTGATGGAGGGGACGGAGACATTATGTCCCCTTGCCACAACCTCGAACCATCACTGCTTGGCCAGGGACGACCTCTGGGCTCCTCAGCAAAACCTTGCAAGTAGTCCCCTGTTTACACCTGCGTGACGGGGAGGGGAGGGATTAGTTAATAATATAACAATAATAACTTTTGTTTACAGTTAAACCCCACACAGTAAGCTACCTTGTCCCTGTGGCTTTGAGAGCTTGTTTTACACTGTTGTATCCAAGCAAGAAATGACAAATTTGAGACAACGCTGTCTGAATAAGAACGAGATAACTAGGACAAGTAAGGACAAATAGAAACTTTGAGAAGGAAAGATAATAAGATGGCCGTGCTCTCTTGCAGGACTGCTGTCATTGACTGTGTGCACACAACCGGAGTATATTCTGATCAAGCAGTATATGACGTGGAAAGATGCACAGAGTTACTGCAGGACCAACCACATCGACCTGGCCACCGTTCAGACCGACGAAGACTGGGCAAGTCTGCAAGAAGAAACAAATAGGCTCTTTGGCGTCGTCTGGATCGGACTGTACAACGACATCAACGGCTGGCGCTGGTCCTACAATCAAGAGAGTCTGGTGTTCAAGTCCTGGGCTTCGGGTCAGCCTGATAACTATTACGGGAAAGAGGAGTGCGTCGCATTTAATAACGGAGTCTGGAGTGATTTCACCTGCACCATCTCTTATAACTTCATATGTTATGATGGTGAGAACTGTACATTCACTTTTTACAGAGACTAATATAATGACGTCAGGGGTGGGTTAGGGCTGGGCCATTTTAGCGATTCATTCAAATTTCATGTTTTGCCGCTATTTTACTTTTTAGAAATAGCACTTTTGAATAGTATTTACCAAATGTTAGAATTAGACACTTTGATAATATGTTGGTGAGAGCAAAGAGTGATCCAACCGATTACCTATGTGTGAAAAACTAATCATGCATGTATTAAAAAGTTAAATTAAGAAAGTTAAACTCTAAAAAATAGTTCCTGGGAGCAACAGTACATGCCTCTGATGTAATGGACCTTAAATAAAAGCTTATCCGCTGTATCACTTGTTTTTTACATGAGAAAATGTCAGCTTTCTGTCTTTTAGTTATAAAACAGACAGATTCATGTAAAGTATGAACATATATAATCCAACTGGAACCAAAAAACGACTAGATCTTCAGAGCGTATCTCCACCAGAGAAGCATTCATTGAAGATGAAGCATGCACCATAATCCCGGCAGGGGTCACTCATGCTTCATTAAATAAATAAAAAACATTTCATTTTTTGTGGAAATACATAATATCCTAGCATTAAACTGTTCTGTGTATTGATTATGTTGCTAACGCTGGTTGCTAAGGGTGTTGCTCAGCGACGCACAGAAGCGCTCATAGCTTTGCTGTATGGAGGAATACATAGAAATAAAAAAATAAATATATAGTATATGTATGTATGTATGTATATATGTGTGTGTGTGTGTGTGTGTGTGTGTGTGTGTGTGTGTGTGTGTCAATATCTGAAAGTAAAGTCTTAAAATCAAGAATTCTGGAAGAGGTTTGATCCTCTGTGTCCGACTCCTGTATGACATCAGTGAATAATAAAAAGTCTTAGAGCGCTTGTAAATAAATATTGATCATTCAAGATTACATTTTTGTGATAACCATCCCTTTACACTCATTGTATCCATGCTTTGTCTACGTTAATTACGCTAATATCACTTTAAAACTAACGATCTGGAATATTTTGATTTTTTTCGTCACAGGAAGTTCAAACGTAACACAGAAAATGGTTTTGGGCAAGACTACAAAAACATGGGTGGATGCTCAGACGTTCTGCAGAGGCCGCTACACGGACCTGGCTACCATCAGGAGTCCAGAAGAGCGTGAAGAGATAACCACACTGACGAGAGATGTCGGGGGGTACTGGTGGATCGGCCTGCACAGAGACAACTGGAAGTGGTCAGATCAGGCAAACGTCACCTCCTCGACAAAACTCATCACTGACGGATTTGGAGCCCGGAACTATGACTGCATTGACGCCAATATTTATTATCGTACAATTAATATACAGCTATGCTCCACAAATTATTACTTCAGCTGTAACACTGGTAGGTCTGGCCTGAACGGTTTTGATGAATTAGTTATTTGTTAACAAACACTGAATAGGAAAATGGGATTTTACTTGATCTCTATCAGACTATTACAATAACAGTATTAATAATATTACTAGAATTCTTTAGTAGTGTCGGTTTGGCTAAATATTTGCATCTTTCGCAGTTTTCCCAAATACTGACCCACAACCTAATCAGTTGTATTAATAATTAATAATTAATAACTACAATGTTTTCAGCATTATACCGACAAACTACTAGGACTCGTCTGATTCTGTGCCGCCTGAGCCAAAGCTTGAAAGAAAGTACATGAAATATAAACATCAGTTCAAGAAGACGGCCAACAGTTCATCTAAGAACCAAACAGTTCAAATAAAGCGCAAAATTAAGATTAAAAAAACTTATTATTATTATTATTATTCCTCGATTTCATTCGATTTGTGCCAAGTACCCAGCAAAACCCCAGCAGGATCTGAGCAGGATCTGTAAAAGCTGCTCGAGGTGAAGCATGTTGTTCTGAGTGTGGATGTATTAGAACGATCGTCTGGGAACGCATGCGACTTCTCATGAGATCTGTGAGCTAAATCATCTATAAACCAAAAGAGAACGCGTCAGTCTCTTTCTCAATATGTTCATGATTAGTAAGATCAAAGAATGGAGATCAAGCTGCTGGAATCAGAACGGTCATAAGATGGCTTTGTACAGAGAGTTCATGGCATGGCTGACATTAGCATAGAGTTGTCTATAAAGTCAAACACGTGTGTGTTCTCCACAGTGAGGAGGAACAGGCAGGTGATCCGGATGCAGGTGAAAACCACCGAGAATACCAGCGACACTGAACTGAAGACGCTCGTCTTAAACAAGGTAACCCTTTATATTACTTATCTGACTAAACTTAGATCGACTTGTAGAAGATAGAGTACAGCAATCAACAAACATCAGGTCAGCTGAAGCCTTCTCAGTAGGGCCGGATGATTTTCGGATTTTATTGATTAACTCCAATGTAATGTTTTGCAACGTTTATTTATTGTTTTTAATCGAGGAATCGTGAGGATGATTAACCGCTCACGACTGACGCCTTTCACACAGACTGTGCTTTTCTGTTCAGAAAGAGGAATAGGAAAGAATGCGAGACAGTTTTTAACTTGAGTGCCACATTTTTAAAATCTGCTTTTGATGAATGAGATGCTGCACTAGATGACCAACAATCAAACGAGCCTGTGTCGTCTAAGAAACCACTACTGTCTGAGTCCTCATGTAAAAAATACAGAATCAAAAAAGCCCTACTTCTAAGCTGTTCAGCGTCTTCTTGAGCGCAAATGACATTTGATGCGAAATAAATAA
Source organism: Puntigrus tetrazona (assembly GCF_018831695.1). Lineage (NCBI taxonomy): Eukaryota > Metazoa > Chordata > Actinopteri > Cypriniformes > Cyprinidae > Puntigrus > Puntigrus tetrazona. The sequence goes on from NC_056705.1 coordinate 5,240,940, forward strand.
ATAAGTTCCCTTTATCAAAACACCACTGTTAAAGAGGTCACATGACGCGGTCTGAAGTTAAGACTTGTCCATGCCCTGGCCTCTACGTCACGGTGTGGGTTCACTATCATAACAACACTGAGCTATTAGTGTCGCTGCGGGCGCCATGTTCCGGCTTTGTTTGTGCTTCCAAAGAGGACACGGCTAGAAATCAGCGGTGAAGTCACTGGACAGCTGGCCAATCAGAGCACACCTCACGTTTCAGGAGGCGGGGCATAGAAGAGGAACAATAATGTACTGTATGTGGAAAATAATGTGGAACCTCAAGCAAATACGCAAATACAATACAAATGACACCAAATACACAAAATAATGGACTAATCATAAGACGAAAACCCACATTAGCTAATCTTTGTTTACAGAGAACACGCTAGCTTGCTCAGGATTGGTTCCCAGAGTAATGGAAGGTGTTTGTGTGTTTAGTTACAGCAGACGCTGAGAGATGAGGACGTCACAGTGATGTGGAGGACACAACCCAACGGGAAAGTCTTCCAGGAGATCAACACTGTGCAGAAACAAAACAACACAAACACTACTCGTGACTGTTCTTGGCTGGAGTAGAATTGACCTCAGATTAAAGCATCTTTTCTTAGTTATAGATCTCTGAATTATTACATCAAATTAACAATTCCTAGTCATTTCTCAAAAACAGTTGCATTAGTATGCATTTATTAATTTAGCTTAACATATGTATTCCTAAACATGAGTTAACTAATGGTGTGATGTAAGACAGGGATACACAATATTAGAGTTTTGCTGATTTCCGATACGCTGATATCTTTCACATTATTACTGAAGATGATAATATACTGAAGATGATATATATATATATATATATATATATATATATATATATATATATATATATAATTCGCTCATTTTGAAACAACACCAACTCGCCTCTGTGTGGAAAATATAAAGAAATTGTATTTGTATTTTGAAATGAATGACTTCAGGAGGTTTAAAGACGTCTTCCTAAGAAGCACTGAGGGTTGTTCTCCTGTCTTAAGTAGCTTCAGCTTGATTGAAGATCACTGATCAAGGCAAACATGGGATGGCTTTTCAGATGAAGAGTAAAATAAGTAGAGCTGATACTCGTCACGCTGAGGATGCTGTGTACCAGAAAGACGACATCAAGTACAGGATCTGCATCTTCTTGCTTCTTGCATGCTAATATTCTGATATTTTAAACATAGCGTTGTAGCATGATGTGTGCTCATGGTTTCTCTTTGTAATAAAGCATCTAATGACCTGTTGTGTGTTCAGGTCTTTATTCTGTGTGTTTACGGTAGAAATCATGGATTCGTTGTGGTTTCCTTCCTGACTGAAGAGCGCTGTGAGATTTCAGTGATGTTTACAGCCAGATGATTCCCTGACAGGAGAAACACTCACCATGATTTACCATAGACACACTGCAGATGGGGTTATTTCTTTATTATATTATCAATGCACTCATATATTAAACGTGCTGCAGGAAGAGTAATGGAGTATAATTGCAGTATAACTAGCGTTTAATGTATTGAGGTGCTATATTTTGATCTCAGACTAAACGTACGCTGTTACAGAAGACCAACAGTTTAGAGAATAATTATAGAAATTAGATTAATACTTTCACAGATATTACTGGTTTTAAGTACATTTGCTTCTGCATCTCAACTAAAGCTATTATCAAAAGTGTATTTCTAAGAAATGAAAGTATGCTGTATTATTGATATTATCAAGCAACACAAACCTGTTTGTGATTTGAAGCAATATTACTCATTAATACATGCAAAACTAAGAAATTATTATTATTATTGTTATTATTACAATTACAGCTGCCAATAATAAATGAGCGTAAATAATTACATAAAGAAAATAAATAAAAAGAAAGAACTAGCAATTTTCTGACTATAGTTTAAAGCCATAATGAAGTGTCTAGTTTTTTTCATGTTACACAGTGAAGCAAAGGTCTGCCTTTAACTTCAAACCAATAACAAAATCCACATTTATCGTGATAATTACTGATATGAAAAACCCCTGAGATCTCTTTTTGGCCACGCTGCCCTGCTCTATATATAGTACAGTATTTCTCTTTAGACTGCAGGCTAATATACCACCACATTAAAATACAATTTGGCTGGATAATTTTATGATTATGGGCAAAATATGTATTCATAATAAATCTAGTTCATCTACACAGTCAGTGTTGATATGATAATTATTATTAATATTATTAAATAAAAGTAATTGGCCTAATAATGCAATTAAAATCAATGTAAAAATGTGGTTCACAAGCCATTTCACATCCACTATCCCATGCACTTCCAAGTGAAACATGCTTGATACATCATTTAGGTGCATGGTTCTCTCCTGTTAATGCACTAAAGTAATTAAATGCTTTTCTTTACATTCATATTAACAATGACAACAACGAAGGAAATGATAACCCAAGCCTTTCCACCCTGACCTTTACAAGGACACTTCACTCAAAGACAAGAAGCAAATAATCACTAACCAAGTCAAACTAGGTGAGTTAACTAGTCACTTCACAAAAAAGCTGATTTAATACAACACAAATATAAAATATTTCAAACTACACCTCACATGTAGATTTCCTACCGTTTTTGTTCAGTAAAGGACAGATGTTTTATTGTAACATGGAGTCTTAAAGTTAAAATGACAATAAATTAGCAGTGGACTCAAAACAGTGATTAGATTTATGTTTATGGAAACATAACAGCTTTTCTCATCTGGGGGATCGAGACATATTTAGGACATTATTACTGCTTAAACAAATGATCAGGTATTGTGTTAAAAATAAAGCCATATTACACTTAACGTAAATACGTAAATTATTTTTTTTAAAGCTTGAACGTATTTTATTGCTAATGTTTATCATTGGTAAAGGTCTATTCTCATTAAGTTTAACGTCATATACTGAAACTGAAATTATTAATAAAATGATACTAAAATAAGACTGGTGTGTGTGTGTGTGTGTGTGTGTGTGTGTGTGTGTGTGTGTGTGTGTGTGTGTGTGTGCGTGCAGGAATCTTTGGAAGCATGATGGGAAGGCAGATGGTCTCTTCGTGAGGGACGTCTGGTCCAGATGGCCTCTGTGTATCGTGGCGGTCCAGTAAATAACACACTGATCTCACAGCACACGCAGACGCTGAAGTGTGTATCAGCACACACACCTCGATGCGCTCTCCTCGACCTGCGTCTGATATCTCCACCTGGTCCGGTGTTCAGGCAAGGCCTGGATCTCAAAGCACGTAAAGCAGCGGAGGCAGCGGAGCGTTCAGGTACTGATCCGGACGGGATGAGCGGCTCGCGGTTAGCTCTTCTCTGTCTGATGGGCCCCCTGCTGGTTGGGGGCCAGAATGACACGGAGCCCATCGTGCTGGAAGGGAAGTGTTTAGTGGTTTGCGACTCCACGCCGACCACAGAACCCGCCGGGAACGCTCTGGGAATGTCGGTGCGCTCCGGGAGCGGCCGCGTCGCCTTCTCGGCCGTGAGGAACAACAACCACGAGCCGTCGGAGATGAGCAACCGCACCATGACCATCTACTTCGACCAGGTAAAGCCGCGTGGAACATCTGATCGTTCCCTCCTTTAGCTGCTTTATCATGGTTCGGTGTCCATGTCTTTCTGTTTTCCGTCAAAGGTTCTGGTGAACGTTGGGAGTCATTTCGATCCGGCACGGAGCGTTTTTGTGGCTCCTAGGAAAGGAGTGTACAGCTTTAGTTTCAACGTGGTGAAGGTTTACAACAGACAAACTATACAGGTGAGTCCTTCAGAGCATCAGCGTCTCAGTAATGGAAGTGAATGGGTGCCGTCAGAATCAGAGTCCGATAAACACATCAGAATAATCCACAGCGCTCCGGTCCATCAGTGAACATCTGGAGAAGGCAGAAGATCAAACTAATCCAGCTTTAAGATGTTTTTAACTCAAATATGAGTCCATAGGAGAACAATCTGCACAGATCAAACACTGTTTAACAAACCAAAACAGTCCAAAACAGCTATAAACTAATAAGTGCATGGATTTTGATGTGCTTTTTGACTGGAGGGAGTATTATTATGGATTATGGACTCATATGTTAGCCTGAAGCAATGGCTTAATAGATAACTGATGGACTGGAGTGCTGGGGATTATTTTATCAGTAGTTTTGACTCTCATTCTGACGGCACCCATTCACTGCAGAGTAAAGGAAGACCTTCATTTCTCTCTTGAGCTGCACGGCCTGCTTTCACAGACTGCATGAAGCCACAGTTAATAATTAGGACATTTAAGTCATTTTTATAAACATGCAACATTTAAAGGCATGCATCTTGAGACAAAACAAAGTCACTGATGTATTTTAAGACTGATCAGTGCAGGTTTATCTCAGCTGAAGCAGCTCAGGCTTAGCCTTGTCTGTGAAACCGAGGGTACATGTCTTTATTTAAAACCTGACAGCAGAAGTTAATTAAAACCTCCTAGTCCAGCAGTTCCCAGCTGGTTCTGCTTCTCAGCATGACACCATGAAGTCCATCATGAATGTCTTGTTATTAACCGCTGTAAGGTCTCCTCCTGTCTCTGTCAGGTGAGCCTGGTGTTGAACGGTTGGCCGGTGATCTCAGCCTTCGCCGGCGATCAGGACGTGACCCGCGAGGCAGCGACTAACGCCGGACTGGTTACGATGGAGAGAGGAGACAAGGCCTACCTCAAACTGGAGCGAGGAAACCTGATGGGCGGCTGGAAATACTCCACCTTCTCCGGCTTCCTGGTCTTCCCCTCATAGAAAGAAGTTCTCACACGCTCCGCTGGGCTTCCTCCTCCTCCATCTTCTCTGTTTGCATGAACCTGCCTGTCGAGGGACGCATGTTACACGGCACTCCCCACTAACAAGATACTAAACGGGTTCCTTTTTGACGGATCTCCAGTGAACGGTGCTAGACCTTCAGATTGTGGTGAACATCATCTCAGGATGTCAGAGTAAATATCACATCGTTTCATTTTGAATGTGCGAAAAATTGCAATCCTTTTCAATTAACATTAAATAAAAATAAGAATAAAACTAGGACACACTTAAAACATTGGAATTCATTCAGGTTGCACACAAGAAATCCAGAAAAGTATTACTTTTTTAGCATTTTACATATATTTTCGCTAACAAAACATATATCCATTGGGCGAATGATGATACATGATTTCAGTCGTTCGATGCCGGTGTGAAAGTCATGACATAACTGATGTTAAAACTAATTTTGCCAACTGTACGATAAAATGATGATGTTTTGAAGCATGAATGAATCTAAAATGATCCCTCCTTTGCTTTTAAACAATAGATGAAAGAGTATAGATTTATGATACTGGTTGTTATAAAAACAGTCATTGATTGATGTTCTGGCGAATCCCTACATGAAAACTAGTATTAGTTTATGTTACAGACACCAGACTCTGAGGTCTCTCTCTGTGTTCTGAAGGTTCACCTGAGTTCTCTTCTTACCCTTCTTCTGTCGATTACAATACACCTGACATGTTTTTATGGTTTGTTTTCTCTAAACGAGTTTGTTTCTCCACTTCTCCACCAAAATTTACAGTTTAATATTCTAAGGGTTTTTACTTGGTTTTTTACTAATGCTAAAATGGTATGCATTTTCTCTCTGGTTGTAAATGCATTTCTGATTGATTAAAACACAAGTTTTTCTTCCTGTAGAACAATTCCATTAAAGTACGTATCTGCTATCTTTGGAGTCTGGTTTCATTGTGCCGTGAAGGTCATAGAGTAAACGGACACAAATGGCCACAGAGTCTATTTATCATCATTATCCACCATCTGTTGTTCTGGCTGCAGACGATCAGGAGCCAAACAGAGACTTCCTCAGGCCTTTGGAGGACAGCAGACTCTTCTAGCATCACCTCAGTCCCGTGAAAACACACGCTTTTTAAACTAGCCTTAAAGAGAAAGCTCACTCCGAAGTGAAGATAGATTAGCAAAGTTAACGGTGGCCATTGGCTTCCATAGTATGAAGATATTTCTGCATTCCCAAGTGCTCAAATAGCAAACGAAAAACATGCCTTCTAAACAAAAAAACATAAGAAAACGTCCCCCGATAGACTAGCACGAGTTTTTTTGTTTATCAGGAGTCGTTTGCGCGTGCGCTGAAGACCGTCGCCAAAAACGTAAAATAGTTCTGAGCTCGCGGGAGGACACGAGCGTCAGTGATTTCTGCAT
>NC_056705.1:5252181-5292181 GCF_018831695.1 Puntigrus tetrazona
GACAGAGCTCTCAGTCCGTTTCTTAAAGAGAGGTCAAGGGTCGCGTGGCAAAAAAGCAGCATCAGGTTCTCTCCGACACTCAAAGACAAGTGTGTTAATAATCCACTCTGAACTAAACGTGAATCAAATCTTTTGACCTGAATTACATCTCCATCCAGATAAAGCACTGCCTTCATCTCCACACAGGACTTCAGAAACAGTTCACCAAAGGTTTTCAAAGGAATGTCACACTTTCTGTCTGTTTTTGCTTTAATTTAAAAATATATCTGTTGGCAACCGTTGCCATTTGATCAAATTAAATAGTTAAGCTTTATGCATTAATTTGACCACCAAATTAATCATTTTAATATTAAATCACAAAGAACAATGCATAACAATTAAGTGCTATACTAAACAATTTTTAAGGTTTTATTAATTTTTACTGATGTGACGTCTTTTTAAAACTAAATGAGAAAAAATTGAAAGAGAATTTTGGGGAAATAAAATGACAAAACATTAATAAATAAAAAATTCTTCAATTAATACATTTTATGAATTAATCAAGAATAAATATAAAAGAAGAAAAAAGAAAAAATATTATTTGGGGGGGAAAATGAAAAACGAGTTTGAGAAAATAAATATTTCATTGGGCATTATTATTTTTAAAAATGTATTAAATTATGGAATTGGTATTTTTAATGAATTCAACAGCTTTTCTATTATCAGAGACATGAAGTCTGGCCTTGGCTCGGAGGCTGTCGTCCAGCAGCACGTTGCTGGGCTTGAGGTCCAGGTGAAGAAGAGGAGGAGACAGGTGATGGAGGAAGTTCATGCCCAGGCTGATCTCGTGAGCCACGCGGAAGGTCAAAGGCCACGGCGGCGGCCCGGCCAGCGTCTGCAGCAGATCGGCCACCGAGCCCATGGGCATGAACTCCATGACCAGCCCGCGGCGCCCGCCCTCGTACAGACCCAGGATCCGGATCACGTTGGGGTTCCCGCCCTGGAACATCAGGAGAGCTTCCCTCAGGATGGAGGACGCCGATCTGCTTCAGAAAGCAACGAGTCAAAGCCAGGCGCGCACACTCGAGGGCCATCAAACCGTTTTAAATCTCTGTTCTTTTGTCTATACACGAACGCAGCGCTAGGCTAACCGCTGGATAAAATGACTGCTACATGTAGTCTAACGTAACATAGTGAGATTTTGGTCGAACAAAATTCAACGTAAATTCAGCGTCTAATGCCAATGTTCAACTGATGTGCTGCAGCTGACGTTGTTTTTAGGTTGTGTAACCAAAATGCAACGTTGAGTCAACGTCAAATACTGACGTCATATAGACGTCCGGTGCCTGGTTTTAAACCGCATTAAATTTTACAACTGATTACAATTGTGATATAAAATGACTGAAATAGTGTCTTCTTGTAATTAGCAAAATCTTCGTTTTGTGCTGTAAAAAGTGTTTGGGTTAAGCCGCTAAGGAAATGGAAATGATTGGAAGTATATGTAAAAAAAATACATCCAGTTTAAGTGACTCGCCATTATTTGTGACGTTCATCAGCAATTTCTGAATGGAAACATTTTGAGCGTTATTTTTCTGTGATTTGCGAATCGAAACCTACTTTTTTCTACTACAAGTTTGGTTTTTAAATATGAAATACTCACAGGTCATGCAATATGACTCACAGATCAGTGATATAATATGCATAATATAATAAGTTTCATATAATAATAGCAATATGGACAACACACCTCTTGAAACAGCCTACAGCCATGATAAACACAATATCATTAGTTTATGTTCATGTTCCATTGAAAGTGTCCCTTCATATATATATATATATATATGTGTGTGTGTGTGTGTGTGTGTGTGTGTGTGTGTGTGTGTGTGTGTGTGATCACGTGACACAGACCACTTCCCAAAGTGTCAGCTCGCACTCACATCTCTCCAGTTAAAAGCAATAATCCAAATGAACACATGATCGCGTCTCGTACCGTTTGAAGGCCTGATCAACGCTTAGGTGGTCGTTTAAAGCGCGCCTATCAAGCTGAACGTCCACGTGATGTTCTCACCCGTCTTTATAATGCAGTAACTTTATGGCCACGTCCATGCCCAGGGTCTTGTGCTTGGCTCGGTAGATCTGCCCGAAGCCGCCGGTCCCGATGCTCGTCCAGTCCTGAAGACACTCATCTCCGATCACCTCGATCTTGATGTTCACAGACTCGTCCATCTCATCTACTCGACCCCTGCTCCGAGAACGCAGCTAAACGACCTCAGCCGGGGAACGCTTGAGTGGGTCATATTCCATCTGAGACCGTTCCTCCGAGTTCCTCGTTAATGGCGACGCTTGAACGTCGAGAAGATAGTTTCACTTCCTCGTCGAACAACCTTCTCTGGTGATCGACGTCAGCTCACCTGGAGGAGAAGAAGAAGACACCCCTGAGATCTGAAGTTAATCTCAAAGCATCGGTATTATGTCGATACGCCCGGAACGCGAGGTTAAAATACACGCTTGAGGAACGTCTCGATAACGTTGCCACTGAGTCGCGCTGTTTTTGAACGAAAGTTCCAAAGCGTTCCACGTCGTGTAAACGGCGTTAAAGTTAAAGGAATAGTTCGCACAAGAAGCCTCGAAATCTGCATGAATTTCTTTCTTCTGCCGAAAACAAAGGAGGATGTTTTGAAGAAAGTTCTTTGGGTCACCATCGACAAAAAAATACCGTGGAAGTCAATAGTGACCCAAAGTTCATGGTTGTTTTGGAGAAATGTCCTTGATTTTGGGAATGGAAGAATCTCGTCAAATGACACGCTGCTGAGGGAACCTTGCCAGAACGTTTTGAGAACGTTTCCTGGCAGCTACGGGGATTTAATGTGCATTTTTATAATCAGCCTTTTTATTTCTTTGTTAAATTAAAAGCAAGAAAAGTTACAGCGCTTCGCTGATGTGTTTTAACGTTGTGTAAGTGAAAGAAATCCGCGTTCTGATATATCCGTGAAACGCGCAGGAACGAATAACGTAAACGATAGAAACATAGCAATAATTAAATGGATAAGGAGTTTTTGCTGCTGACTTTAAACGGATGTGGTTTTAACGTCAGTGGAAATTCCCACACGACGTGACTGTGTCTGACTAAAGCCTTAATGAAGTCTGTATCCGTGTGCTTTCCACTCGTTTTGATTTATTATCATTTATTGCGTGTTTTAAAGTGACTCCTGCTGGAACGGCACGGGGTTTTCTGCTCTTTGTGGTCTGGAGACGAACGCGAAAAATCGTTTAATCGCTTCGGCAGATTCTCGATGCGCGTCCTTTACGTTCATTACGTTCCGAAGAAGGACGCGAACTTTCCCTTTGGTTTCATTTTATCAACAATCACCCTGACCGGTCCAACATGAGGACGAACGAGTCTCCCGACACCACGGCTGCTCTCTGAAGCACGGGAAGCCTTTAGTAACCGAGCGGGACTGAGTTCGGTCTGAATCCGGAGTGCGGCCGAAGAGCGTTCAGACTCGATTATCGCGAGCGCTTCGTAAACAGACGAGGAGCGCCGTTTAAAGTTCACGCGTTATGGTGAGAAGTCGCGTTCACTGTCCTACATGTCCTCTACATGCTATTTTTTGTAAACGAACGAGATTGACGAGGCTTCGTCGGGGGTTTTCTGGAAACCAAAAGAATCTTTTTAGTCACTACAATATTATATAACACGTTAATCTTTAATCGTTCCGCCGATTTGCGACGCATACGTGAATAGTACGCGATTAAACGTTCTCAGAACAGTTGCGAACGCTCCCGTTAAGTTCTAAAGATGTTCTCGTAGCGTTTTGATACGCTTTTTCTCGGTCGGTCGAACCTTAGCAAAAAGTCAAATGTTCTCATTCTTTAATAAAAACATTACTCTTTGAGTATTCTGAAACATTTCAGCAGTAACGTTTAAAAAAACACAGTCTACATCCAACTGAAATCGTTCCTCGAACTCTGAGAACGTCATTACAGGTGAGAACGCTCTATTAACGTTCTGAGATCGTTCCTGTTTTCTGCGTTACGTTCGGTAACGTGTTTTAAAGCGTCGCTGTTACACGTTACTTTTATAACAGCAGTTAATGATGCGTTAATTACACACATTAAGTACACGTAGTTAACTAATAATTACTCTTTAACACCTTAAAGTAAAATGTAACCCTCAAACTAGTAACTAGTAAACTTTAATCAGTCATACGTGTAATAATAATTCTTATATTAATAAAATGGATTTGCTAGTAGCGTTCAACTCTGATATTTTTCGTAGGAAGTCTTTGGTGACAAATGAACGGCAAGCAGGTTTGTATTCCATCTCGTCTCAGGAGATATTTCACAGGCATGTTGTTTCTCCTCCAGTGAGGTGCGTCATGGCTCTCTCAGGCCTGACACCGGACGAGCTGGAGGACGAGTTCACCTGCGCAGGTGTGCTGAGAGGGGCCCTGCTGGCGCTGCAGCCCACTGTCGAGCGGGTCTTCGGGGCCAAGCTGAGCATCGGAGAAGAGCGCGCTCCGTCTGCACAGAGCGGACAGATCTGGCTCCAGCTGCGGGGGACTGCCGGAGACGTGCGGGCAGCGAAGGTGCTTTACATGCTCAGACTTTCAGTTTCTGTGTGAAACAAAGATTTATTTATCACCACAGGTCCTGTGCGATGTGGAGGAACCAGCTGCGCTGTAACGCAGGATCTTGAGATAACGTAGACGTTTTCTGCTGGAATTGTTGAGGGTTTACTCACCTTATGTTTTGCAACTCGCAGCTTTTTGTGAAAGGCGTCGTCAATCAGGAAGCTCAGCAAGAGATCCAGTTTCCCGAGGTGCTTCGCTGCATCTTCTGCGGCGCTAAAGGACTGTTTATGGATTGCCTGGTTAAAAATACCTCTGCTCATGTAGTGGTGAGTTAAGTTTTTTTCTAAACGTCATTTGTGCGGTATTTTATATATCATGCTGCGCTACAGTATTTGCTACAGATTGTATAGCTGAATGTGTTTACATGCATACAGTACTTTGCACAGCCCTAATAATTAATAGTCAAAGCATGATTTTTCTCAGTACGAAAATACAAAATGTAGGTCGGGACTTTATTTTTGAAACATTTCCGCTCCTGTCTAACTGGCACAAATATCTGAAGATGATGCTTGATTTTCCACCCGCCTCCCTGCAGCAACGCCTTTTTTAGTATGCATTTCTATATTCCCATCCATACATGATCCTACCACCTTTGTTAGTACAAACTAGGAAAAGAGAAGGTGAGACAGACCGTCACTTCTGAGCCCAAAAATACTGTCTTGCTGTCCTGAATAATGTCTAAACATTCATAAAAATCCATCCATAAAATGAAAGTGCATAATATAAAGAGACGTTATAAAGATTGCATTACAAACTAAATATAAATGCATGGTAGATGTAACGAGAAGTAAAACAGAGCAAGATAAATGTTACTTTTGATCATGACTCATGATCAGTGTTGCGTAAAAAGACAAAGTTTAACTGAGAAATACAACATGAAGTGCACAAGTAACCGAAGAATCAAAGGAAAAGGCTAAAAACACAAGACAAATGTAACATGAAAATGAAATCAAATCACACAATGTCACATTACAAAATTTCACATAATTTAAGATAAATGTTACATTAAAAATACTTTCTGTATTCTATACTGATGAGTACTGGGACACCGATAAAAAAGTTTTTTGAGCATTAGGTGCCTAATTTAAATGACTCATTTGTAAGGTCTTACTGTACCATAGTAAATCCCGTCTGAACATTACTCAACCGATTCTCTCCCACAGATGGGATCTCAAGGCATCGTCTTCATAACCGGGCTGGCAGAACCGGTGGTGAAAGCCTATTCCCTTATTACAGACCTGGTGGAGAAGTACAAGAGCAGCCAGGGACGGCGCTCCGAGGCTGGACTCGAATCCTTGGAGTCGCGTCGGGCCTTCAAAGCCATCGTGGAGAGTCTGGAGGACCGCCACACCCTGGACCTGCTGGTGTTACCTGTGCTGGTCAAAGAGGTCCTGCTGGATTTGGTGAAGCAGTCCGGATTGGACTCGCATGCAAAGTGGGCTCGAGAAGGTCCGAAGTCGTTTGAAGGCAACGGAGCACGGGCGATGCAAAGAACTGATGACGAAATTGCTTTTGGTGGCTCTCGAGGATCTAATCATAACTCGGAGAGCTCGCATTCCCAGCAGCCTTGTCTTTTCCCGCAATCCTCCCACAGAATTAACGGCACAGATGATCAGTCCTACAATCCGTTTTCCCGAGGTTTCAGACTTGACCCAACACAATTTGAGATCCCAGAGTCTCCAGAACCAGGTTTGCCGCAAGAAACCAAATCCGAGATACCACCGCAGGACCCTGTCCTGTTGTCCGCGGGGAGCAGGGAAGATTTTGACCACCTTCTCAAGTTCTTCACCGCCATGGGATTTACCGAGGATGTAGTGCAAGTCGTTCTTACCAGAACCGGCCCCAAAGAAGCCTCGCAGCTTCTGGATCTGATCCAGCAGGAGCAGGACAAATCCAGCCGGCGAAACCGCAGCAGCGAGCCCCAAAATGAGGCAGGAATTGGTGGAGAGATGCACGAGGCTCTTCAGATACTGGAGGCCAGTTCAGGAAAAGAGGAAGACTTTGTTTTGGACGTGTTGAAGAAGGCGGCGGCCACTTGCGGCTACGCCGAAGAGAGAGTGATGGAGCTGTATAGCAATCTACCTGAGCTCCAGCCACATGAGCTCCTTATGCAGCTGCAGAAACAGACGAGAGACAGTGGCAAAAAAGCTGATCAAAGGAATGGCCCAAATTCAGTGGCAGATCTCAACACTGGGAGCGGAAAGGCTGAAATGAGGACCCCGAAACTAGATGCATCCAAACCGGTGAACATTAACGGCAAGCCTCCATCGGTGAGAGGCCCACCGCAGACAACATACACTTGTGAAACCTTGGACTCTGAAGCACAACCAGTGATTTCTCCCGTCCGATCGCCTCCGCGGACTAGCGCTCAGAATCTAGATTTTAGCTCACCAGACATGTCCAACCAGTCCACTACGGGCAGACCTAACCACGGCAGACCCGGTGCTTCTTCTGTGGTCACAGGACCTCAGCGGTTCCTCGAGAGCCTCAAGACGCCCTTCAAACTGCAGCTGTCGGACGAGCCTGGTGACCCCATGCTGCGTCAGATCATCATCGACGGGAGCAACGTTGCAATGAGGTAAAAAATCACAATATATTACGTCTGTGGTCAGAATGAGAACAGAAAGGGTGTGACTACCTAGTTCTGACAAATCACATCATACGCATTCCTTTCAGTGAGCAGTACATCTCTATTGTAGCTAGTATTAATAGTAATTTAACACATATAGACACAGTGCAATCAATGAAAGCTGCTTTCTCATCCATTAACATGCAGACATTTTTATGTTACATTTTATGTTACAAGTTTTCTGAAATTAAACGTTTGAGAAAAGAGATGTCAGCCAGGTTCAAAGTTCTTGTTTGATTTTGTTGTTATAATTGAGTTAAAGGAATTAACAGAAGGGATTTTGGATTTCTCTTTTTATCAGTCTAAAAAAATTTAAAATGCTGTCAACAGACAGAAAGTCTATTTGATCTAATTTTAGGAATAAAGAGTTGTGCAAAAGCAGTCCTATGATATATCAACAAGCCCTTCTATAAAAACCTTCAAAATATAGAGAGGAACCAACCTGTAAATGCTGGTGTCTGTAAGTGCTGCTGAAGTGGAGATAAAACTCATCCTTTAGAGATATGTACTTTAATTGAAATCTACAGCCAAAATAGATAAAATGCAGTAATAGACTGAAGCAAATGATATACGAACAAAGCCTTCGTTAAAAACCCTCAGAGTATAGAGAGGATTAAAACTGTCAAATGTGGTGTCTGTGGGTGCTGCTGAAGTGGAGATAAAACTCATTTTGAGAAACCAGCCTTGGTTTAGAGATGTTACTGTAATCTACAGACACAAACAGATCAAGTACAATAATAATCTCAGCCAAAGGACATATAAACAAACCCCTCAGTCAAAACCTTCAGAATATAGACAGAAATAAAACCGCTTAGTGTATGTGAGTCCAGCTGAAGTAGAGATCAAGTGATTTCAAGCGGCCTGTAGAGATATGCGTTGAGGTAGAGGCAATATGTTATGGAAACAAAATAACACAATGTCAAATTTGGCCTGTGCATAAAAAAAGGCTTTGCCTGTAGCATATTTCTCTGATATTTGATATTAATGCACAAATTCAGTTCATTTTCATACTTGTTCCAATGTTGAACTAAGAATATGTGTGCTATTTAGATATGTGTGCTTGAAGACGAGATAACACGCTGAGCGGTCAGTGATGTTCTAGGGTGTGGGCATTTCAAAGCACTAGTTCTTTGACGTTATCTGTGATTAACTAGGGAGTGAAACTAAACACACCCATGGTAAAGAGTCTGATGTGTGTCCTCCACAGTCATGGTTTGGGGGTGTTCTTCTCCTGTCGAGGCATCGCTCTGGCCGTGCAGCACTTTTGGACAAGAGGTCACCGTGAAATCACCGTGTTCGTCCCTCAGTGGAGGCAGAAGAACAACTCAAAGGTTAAAGGTGAAGCTCGCGTCATGCGTGTCGTCTCAGAGTATTGTGGCAGCAGCGAGTGTGTCTTCACGTGGCTCTCGTGTTTTCTGTAGAAAGGCAATACATGAACGAACTCTTTGATCTGGGTTTCCTCAAATACACTCCATCCAGAGAGGTCGAGGGCAAGAGAATCAACTCGTATGATGACCGGTAATCAATCATTCCATCCCAAATCAACAATAACTGTGTACTTCAACTAGATATGTGAGCCTGGGGCGAGTATATTTGTAGCAATAGACGATAATACATTGTATGCCAAAATCCTTTGCATATGAAGTAAAGATGTTCCATGCTGGTATTTTGTACATTTCCTACTGTTCGAGTATCGAAACTTAATTTCTCAGGATTTTCAAATAGTTGCATCTCAAGCAAATATTGTAATGTCCCAACAAGCCATACATCAGTTTTCCATGCGGTTCAAACCCAAGTGCACCGTGCTGTTTGGGTAGTTACCGGGTGATTGTTGGTTAGGTTCATGCTGGATCTGGCGCAGAAGACGAATGGAGTGATTGTGACCAATGACAACCTGAGAGATCTGGTGGACGAGTCGCACGCGTGGAGAGACATCATAAAGAAAAGGTGGAATAATTTTTCAATCGGTGCACCATTTGCTCTTTCTTCATCCCCTACCTTTCTGGGTAGAATATATCGTGTGTTCATGTCTGAAGGGCCCCGATGCCCCTTAAAAGATCCGTCTAGGTTTTTTCTGTATCGCTCGCAGCTGCTGTCATTCACTGATGGAAGTGTTTTTCAGTTTGCTTCAGTACGTGTTTGCTGGCGATCTGTTCATGTTACCCGACGATCCTTTGGGCCGCGGTGGACCTCACCTGAGAGACTTCTTACATAAACACAACAGGTACTGAAATCCTCACGACACCGCTCTGCTGGAGATCAGAGATTTCAGTCATTTTCTCATTTTGTTTCCTAAAAGTCTGTCCTGCCGACAATGGCTGTATTCATTTCATTAAAATAGCCCACAGGAAAAATGGGTAAATATTATTATACATGTTTTCTATGCGAGCATCTGAACGTCTTTAGTGTCACAGAAAACATAATGATATACTGATGAAGAAACAGTTTTGATTATTATCAGTGTTGAACACAGAATAGTTTTATTGTTTCGTGATGCACAGATACAGAAATCTTCTGTTTTTATCATCAATGCCTTTAATGACAGTTTCATCGGTTTGGTGCGTGCTTGAATAAAATATATAAATCTTCCTGACCCCAAACAGTAGTGCATTTAATTTATTTCTGCTTTTGAAACAATAACATAAAAAGATATTTTTAGATATGGCTTGCAAACTAAAAGTCCTCGAATAATTTATGTTCATCGATGCGATGTATTTGGTCTGTCTTAGTCTGTGTAATATTTCTACTGTAGCATTTATCTGCACACGGCATTTTTGTCGCTTTGTTGCTTTGTTACTTTTAACGTAAACCAAAGTGTCAGATTTCAATCGAAAGGAAGTTGGAGCGGTGAGCACCACTCTTACCCTTGGATCTCTGCAGATCTTCAGGTTGTGGTTGTGTCTCTGCAGCTCTCGCCCGGTTCCCGGCAGTCATTCGTTCGCCGGCGTGTCTGCGTCCGTCCCGGCTCCGTCCGCCGCTCCGCGCGCTCACACCGAGGTGCTGCAGTACCGAGACTGGACCCCAGGGGTCAGGGGTCAGCCAGGGGTCAGGAGGTCAGGGAGAGGACGGCCGAGGAGACGCTGAAGCTGCGGCAGACTTTACTGCAGATCTTCCCCGACCAGGAGAGCGTGATTATCATGATCCTGCAGTGCCACCCGAGCGTCAGGAACATCAACCAGCTCACAGAGCTCCTCCTGGAGCAGCAGGAGTAGAACAGCTTCTTCTAACGCGTTCATGTGCTCCACTAGTGTGCACCACGAATATACGGCGGCGGAGAGCCTCTGCAACTTCAGAAAACGGGAGCCAATTAAGGAAACATCTTCATCAGTGTGACGACACAAACACAAACCACAGAGACTCTACGGTCCTCACTAAAACTAACCATGGTTTTATTACGGTGAAAGTACTAACATGTATCGATGAGAACAAATCTGCACTAAAACTAAAACTATACCCAACCTTGAACGTTTATGATCCTCTTTAAATGTCGACTACTGTATGTGTGTGTGTATATATATATATATATATATATATATATATATATATATATATATATATATATATATATATACTTTTACAGTACAGTAAGTATGTAGTATTTCACCAGCATACAGTATTTAGTCCAATAATATATATTTTATGATCAGGATGTGTAGTGTGGATGTTGTTCATGTTTGTGTTGTGTGTATGGAGATGAAGAACACACTGATGGAGATGTTTTCTTATTTTGCTGGTGTTTTCTCTCTCTGTTGCATTCATTTAAACTTTTAATTTTTAATTTTTTTTAACTACAGTTGCGCTGAGTTTTTAATTTGAAAGGTTAACACTTGATGTTTTGTCGATACTATTTATTTCCGCCTGCTCATCTCTTAATGTAAGGATGATGAAAAGATGACGGGGGTCAGAGAGCAAATTAAAACGAAGTGCGTTAGGTTTTCGTGTTTTTCTTTCAGAGACGATGATGGATGTAAATGAGCGACGTTGCTATAACCTGTAATGTTTACATTGTTAATTTTTATACAGATGTTTATGAATATGTTCTGTCTCTATTAAACAGCTGCATAACTCAGCTTGTCTAGCAGGTCATTCTTTCCCAATTTATTTCAATATTACAATCAAGCTGACTAAATAGTGTGGTGTTTTTAGGTAGTGTTTGATTTCTCAGTGTACCAACAGAGGGCGATATACTGTAGAGTCAGAAACCATGAAAACATCGCCATGTTGATCGTTTACATTAGGAATGCTTTTATTGATTTATTATGCTGTTATGTTTAAATGTGCAAATGAACCATTTTTGTGCGATTTTGTGTTCATATTCAGCAAATATTCCTGTTCATGTGGTTCACTGGCCAGCAGTAAGTAGGTAAGCAACCAGCTCCTTTTTATTTGTTTATTTATTTTTGTAAATATGGTCATTCTCGATCATCTGATCTCAGGGTCTTTTAGCATAGCTTAGCATAGACCATTGAATCCAATTAGACCAGTAGCATCGTGTTCAAAAAGAAACCAGAGTTTCGATATTTTTCCTGTTTAAAACTTGACTCTTCTGTAGTTATATTGATGATGATTTTCTAGACCTATTTGATTAGGAACTATACTCTGATTCCTAGCGTAATAATCAAAGAGGTTTGGTGTCGTGACACGGTGATATCACTGAATCCATTCAACGTCAGAAAACTTAACTAGAGTTAGAGAATGAGCCTATTTCCAGAAAACATGGAGAATTATAACATGAGTATTATCCAGTCGAACACCATACACCGTACATTATGGGTCATTTTAAGTAGAAATGAACTCCAGATGTCACCAAACATTACGTTAATAAAACCTAACAATATTAGCAACCATAAAACAACCTTTTTAATTATTCGTGTCCCAGTGCATGATGGGAAAAAAATGGACTTTGATAACTTTGATATTTACTTATCACTGTAAACATAACAAACAGCTTGAATTAAATCATACTTATAAGTTCAAACTTAAATTGAAACGGCACGGATGCTAGTATAGAATTTACAGTAAAGTTTTAATTCTAGCCTGAAGTAAATGATTTCATGTAGAATGCTATTCAAAAGCAGCAAGCTTTCAACGAGTTCACCAACAGAGGACACAATGACATGAGAAACAGAAATCAAACCGCTTTAATATGCCGCGATCTCTTACAAAAGATGAAGGATGACGTGTTTGATTTATTTTATGATTGTATTTACACAAAATTCTCTGATATAAATAGGCAGTGAAAATCTTACTCGTATTAAAATAGAAGTATAAGGCACTGCCTGTATGGGTTAAAAGAAACAAGGAATAACAAAGTGAGAATATCTTTTTTTATGACTTTGTAGCCTTAATAACAAATATTAAATAATAATGTTAATTTATACTTTGTATAATTACTGCTTTCTGTTTCTTTAGTGAGATACATGAAAGCCTGTTTCTGACACTAACTGAAAACAGCAAAAAGGTTATTTGTTGTGTTATTTGAAATGAAGTTAGAATTGTGAGATATAAATAGGCAACTCTACATTCTAGTATACATCTCACAATTCATATCACGAAACATATCAGTCTTTTTTCTTCTAAGAAATCTGAAACCGATATCCGTTTATGTCTGTTAGACGAGCTGAGATGTGAGCAGATATACCATCATCTTCAGGATGTAATGAGAGCGTCTTCAGCACAGCAGTGATATGACCGGCCAAGAACTTCTGGGAGAAGACGAGCGGTCCAAGAACAGAGCCCTGAGGCACACCAGTGCTTAGATCTCACTTCTCCAAGACACCTTGAAGGAGCTGCCTGAGAGGTGAGCCTCGAACTCAATCCCTGGAGTGGGCTTCCTGAGGTGCCCTTTCTCAACAGGCTCGACAGGAGGTGAGTTTATATCTCACAGTTCAGAGGAAAAAAGGTTAATATGACGTCGTTCTGAGGAAAACAAATGGGAAACTCAGAACTGTGGGATGCAAGTGATCATCGTGAGATCGCAGGGCGAACTGTGAGATAAAAAGGTGCAATTAGGTGCTTTTTAACTTTCATGTAGTGGAAGAAACGGGTTTCTTTGGAGACAGAACAGGGATGGGAACTTAATATTTAGTTAATTCTGCCTAATTGAATCAACACACTTCAAGCAAAACATCTCTATAAATGGACCTTACTTCTCTACACAACAATACATTGAATTATCTGGATTTAGCTCTTCGTTTATGCTTTACCTAAATGCTATTGGCCAGTTATGTCCTGTTCTTAAATTCAATGCATTGCTTGCAGTGTTTTGGTTAATGTTTGTGAATTGAACCGTACTAATTTTGCAATTAATGCTGTTCCATCGCGAAAAATTCCTGCGATAAGGGAGAAAATCCAAAATGCTCTCGGATGCGTGCTGTGTTTAAGCGTTTTTGTACTCTTTTGCACAGCCTTCATGCAAACCAGTAACATGACGTCACGGATGATCTCCGTCCGCACTGGCTTTTAGTCAAAATGATGCACTTCATGCAAAGACGAGGTTTCTGATTCAGCAGCAGGCTAAAGAAACCAGAGAGACGCTGTTACATTACAGGTGTAGACTCTAGAATGTGATCTCTTTAAAAGCATTTCATAAACGTACTTCGAACGCTTTAGATTTGTGGTGTTTTGTAGCTTTCGGCGGTCCAGTGTCCAGAACGTGTCCTACGACCAAACCAACGCAATTACTAAACAGTCCTTTAGATGAAGCATTAGAATAATTTACCAGTGGTTTATTGTTTATCAGCACATATTAAGAATTAAGAGATTAAAATGCTTGAACAGGCTCAGTACTTTCAGTATGCATGGGTACTTTAAAGCAACACGTATGCAGAAAGGCAATATTTGTATTGATGTTGGTTTTTGAATGTAATGTAATGATCCCAAAATGGTTTTTTGACTATAATATAAACCTCCAGCGTCACGGACAAAGCTTAAACCTAGTCCCAGAATAAAACATTAGTTATGAGCGGTTTCACCTGAAAGACTACATCAGTGCCTTTGTTTTCATCTCAAGCACACCGGTAATGCTTTTTATATCTATTTATTTTTATATATATATAAATCTCCTATGATCTTGGCTTAGTCTAAGCCCTGTCTGTCAAACCAAGCCTAAACTTTCTAAAAGTGTTTAAGACAGTCCTCATAAATCATTCCGTTAAATAGATCATGTCCATTCACAATGCAATGCAAAGTGAAGAGCTTCTTTGCTTAATCCATGCAAACGGGAGCAAAAATTGGACAGAAAACAATGGCATGACATCAAGACGAGTTTTACGGAGCAACAACATTTGATATCAATTTGACAAATAAATAAAGGTGAATAAACACGAGAAGGAATAAAGAATGTTACTGTACTTAAATCTGGTGTTATTTGTCTGAATTCTCCAGCAGGTGGAAGATCTCTCCGTCGGACTGAACTCTCCACTGAACCTTGGCTTCTTCAGGCATTCCCAGATTGATGAGCTTCCTCTGGATCTGAGATCAGAACGGCTGTATGTTACGCTCTGTCCAGTAACCGACGCTGGGCTCGATCTCGTGAGGACTGATCACATCGCTCACCTCTTCCAAGATGGACGCCTTCATCACGGGGTCTTTCACGTTCACACCTGACCTCAGCTTCACTCTCAGCATCTGCAGCTTCAGTCCTGAAAGAGACGGGATTGTGAGGAAACGTGCTATTAATGCTTTCTAACAATGAAAGCTATTGAGATGAAAATATATTCACCTTCAGGCCTTCTAAGATTAAAGAAGTTAAAGCAAAAAAAAGTCCGGCTGTTGCTAGGATACCATGACAAAGTTATTGCTTTCTTTATTTAAACCAATTTTTTCATCAAACTTTTAGGCGTGAGATCTCACAACAAAAGAACAGTTCGTCTGTTTGTGATAAGCGCTTATAATAATGTTATTGATCTCATTGTAAACCGTGCAGGTGTTTCAGAATGTGATGACTGGATCATTTAAGCCCCGCCCCTGCACTTTTGAAAGACACGCCCACATCCCAACACCCAATAAGCAGCGATGCACTGAACACAGTCCCGCCCCTCGTTCTTTTCCGCCCGCGACGCGATACAGAACGAAGGCGGCTCACCGTCTTGGCAGATGAACGGTTTTGTTTCAGAGCAGTCTTCATCGGTCCACGTGTTCGTATCCCACAGGTCCTGCTCGACACATTCTCCAGAGGAGTCAGGCTCGCCGGCCGACCAGCGTCTGAACGAGGACGAGCTGTTATCAGACCATTTGTAGAAGTCTTTGTACAGGCCGATGTACACCAGATGGTCCTTAGGCACCAGCGGCTGGATCAGCTTGTTCTCGTTCAGGTTCCTCACGCTGACCAGATCCGTGTGCTTCCCCCTGCAGAACGTCTGCGCTTCGCTCCAGGTCAGCGCACTAGTGACGAGAACGTACCTCTGGAGGACGCCGGCCTGTCCTGTGAAGACAGCGTGTGAAACTGACTGAACAAGACGTGCACAAACACTGCTTTGAAATGCAGAATTCAATGCATGAATAAAACGCGTTGTTTCTGAAATAATAAAAAAAAAATACTCAGATGCATGTATTGCATTCAAATGTTTCAAGGCAGTGACAAAGTTGTGTAAAAAATGCATTTCTCTTTTACAAAGTGGTCCAAAAAACAGGCTTTTATGCAAAATATAATTTCGAAGGAAATACAATATTAGTATTAATTTAATATAAAATTGCCATCCATTTTGAAGTAATAAACCTAATGTGACGAACTGAATATGGCGGTCATAAGTCAAGGGCTGATTTCTCCTATTCACACATCCCAATAAAATCAGTAGAAATCTGTTGACTGTGAAAAGAATGACATTTCTTCAAGGGAAGGTATGGCTGGAAGTATAACAATATTACATCAGTGGATGAATATTAATCAGTGAAATCGTGTGACATTGAAACAAATTGGGTTCATTGATGAAACGTATATAAAGGTAGTTACTGGGCATTTATGAGCACTACTTTAGAAGCTTAAAACCTTAGCTTAAAAAGGCCAGGCATTTTTTTTTTGTACATTTTCATTGAGTTTAACTCAGTAGTATCTCTCTGACACTGCTTTAGTTTTTGCCTCCATTTTTCAGCTGAACTCAAAAATGTAAGACTTGTTCTATGAAGGTCTGTTTCTCTCAAATATTGTTCACAAATCTCTCTAAATCTGTGTCGGTGAGTGCTTCTCCTTAGCCGAGATCCGTCCTCCTCTCAGGTGTGTGACACCGAGACGCTGCTCGATCAGGTCCGCTCTTCTTCAGTGTGTGTGTGTGTGTGTGTGTGTGTGTGGTGATCTCAAATGCTGAGTATGCTGGCCGTGCATGAACTGGGATGTTTTCAGTTTTTGCACAGATCCTTGCAGGTCGTGGATGAACGGTGGGCCTCGGGATCTCGTCACGGATCAATACAATGCACCCGTGCTAATAACGTACGCCTGGCCCCTACCATAATTCTGAAGCTCTTTGGTTATTGCTAACCGATTGTTGTGGAGGTCCTGGGCTGCTGTGGTTACGTGTGGTCTGCATGGACACCACACGCTCCCTCAAAACGTTGAGCTGTGTGATAAAACCGCGGTCTTTCACTGTGGACGTTTAAATCATGAAGTGCTAAATAAGTTTTGGAGCGCACAGATTATCAGTGAGTTCTCTGTGTCCTTACCATCATAGCATATGAACGCCACATGCATCGTGCACGGAGTGTCCCAAAACTCCCCAGAGTCATCGATGGCGCAGCAGTCTTCGATCCCTCCAGCGTTATCCAGCTGACCCTTTTTCCAGTTTCTGTACTCGGCCTCTCCCTCGCCGTAGAAGGCGCTGTCGGACAGAGACCAGATCCAGTCCGGGCTGGCTTTCCTCAGCCCGATCCAGGCGGCGGGGGCCGTGACTCCGCTGGCCGCGGCCCGCAGGCGGCCGATGTCCTCGGCGCTCTCGACGCTCGCCAGATCCACGTGGAACAGTCTGCAGTACGTCAGCGCGTCGGCGAAGGTCTTCTCCTCGTTGATGAAGATGAACTGTTTGGAGAACGCAGACGACGCGCATGCACCTGTGAAGGAGTGGAAGCCCAGCGAAGAAGCGGGTTTTATGCACATCATGAATAGGAAAAATTTGCAATATAGCAAATTAAATGCGAGCTCAATTGGATCAAGTAGATTAAATTAATAATGAATCTAAACTAAACACCAAACACGGACCACTCCAACACATCCAACTCCGTCAAAAATGACGTTACAGTAACTTAAGGACTCTAGAGAACGCCAATCTAAGTTATCGAACAATGCACACAGTATCTCACCCAACAGAAACAACACGAGCATCTGTTCTGGAATCATGATTTCACCAAAGCCAATGACTTCAGACAACCTTCTTCCTAAAAACCGAAAAGAAGATTTGGCATTTTGTCACTCACTTAAGCATTAAGCGTCTTCTAAAACAGCAAATAGTTAGTTATAAATATATAAACAGAAAACCAGATCACTTAGGATCAGATACTTTTTTAATGTATTTGTTTAATCGATGACCCATGAGAAACCTTTAAGGTTTAATTTTTGTATTACTATGAAACGAAGAAAAGATACATTTAAGATCTGTTCCACGTTTATTAAGCTGAATAAGTTGCGCAACAAACGAGAGCATTTACCTGTGATTTTGGAGAATGCAGCTTCTGCTCGCAGACGCAGACGCAGGCGCAGGTCGCTTCTCAAAGACCATTATGCAAAACATCAGCAAATCAGGGAAATGGGCGGCTGACATGTGACCCGTAACGAGGAAAAAAACAAAACACAGAAAACACAAGCCTGATTCTTGTGATTTAGTCGTTTGTGAGACACTGTATAGATCTTTTTCATGGAACAGTGCGTGTTCTCACACAGTGAAAAATACATCTCAGAGAGGACCGCCCATATGAAAAAAAACTGTATAATTCATATACAGCAACCATATATCTTCCTTACTGAATTCAGCCAGATTTACCTTGTGTGTTTCATACAAGTCCAATATATGTCCTACACAAAATCAGACCGGTTATGGCCACTTTCATATTAAAAGCACACATAAAACATGTAGGGGATTTTAGGGTCATATATGAAAACTGCATAAATTCTTATATGAATTTTACATTAAAACAGTATGAAAAAATATTAAAAATAATTAGGGAAATTACTAATACTCATATACAAATCATTTAAAGTTCTTATATAAAATTATATGCTAGTGTAATTGAAGTCATATAGGATTTATTTACATTTTGTGTAGTTTCTTAATAGGTTTCTTTATATATTTCATACATATTTTATACTGTTTTAATAGGAAACTGTGTGTTGCTTATATTGCATCAATAATATTGTTGTAACTCTACATATAATTATCATACATGATTTCAGTCAATATTAAAATATGTAGGCATATACTAATCATATAGGATTTCAGTCAATGACTTACACAAATTTGCATTGGGCGCTTATTTATTTAAACTCAATGAAGATGACAATTAAATTATACTACAAGTAATATAAAATTTCAAATAGCAAACAAAACATTGCTTTGGAAAAAAAACAACAAAAAGTTGATACAACAGTAAATACACACTGTCATAGCCATCAGTTATCAAAGAGCATCAAGGTTTCCGAATGTTTTTGTGTTTTTCTTTCCTCTTATTTCTGTTAATTTGGCATTGATGGCTGCACCAATGCTGGAGGGCACCACGTGAGGCCACTTTTGCAATGTTGCTCCTGTGAGACAAATGAAAAAAAGGCAAAACATCATTAGGAAGCAAGGTGGCCTACAGTTAATGACTACATAAGTCTAGTGTTTAGGGATCCCTAGAAGATCCCCAAATGGAACCCCAGAAAGTTGTGAGACAGTGAGGGCATTTACATGCACATTCTTAAGCTGATTATGCTTAATAAACCGAAAACACACTTGGTCATGTAAATGCGGTAACAGGTTTTCTTTTATCGTAGTAATGTCATAAACGGCATAAGCATAAAGTGGTCAGAACAGGTATATTTTTTTGCCTCTTACTCAGATTTCGTGTAGCATGTAAAGCGCAGTGGCCCACTTTCTGTCGGCTTATTAAAGTGTGCTATTCATGACAGGAGCGCACCGTTACTGCAGATTTAAGCACATCTAGACAGAGCAAACGTCTTGCAGAACAGAAAGAAGGACTTTTCATGACGAATAACATTATAAAGGTGTGTTCTCATCTCGTGCAGCATAAGTAGAAGTGGTTCAGTCACAATGCTCCATCTATAACTGCATAAGAGGATCATATATAAGCTGCAAGTTCCTGCTGATATTTTGCAAGTTTTAATTAACATCACAACCGATGAATTTATGGAATACTCGGGAGTCAGATACGCAAATGATTATATTTTGATGTCACTACAGGAAAATAACTTGATTTATGAATGAAGTCATGTAAACACAGCTTACTTGTATTGTCAGGTTACTGATGAGCATATAAACAGGGGAAAACTTATTATTTAAAAAAAAAAAAAAAAAAAAAAAGTGAGGCATCAAAACTATGAATGAACACATGAAGCTGCTTTTTCTTGCCACAATACAGATTCTAACAGTCTGTTCAGTAGACTATCAGCTGTGTATCACCTTACTTCTGCACAACACAACTGATGCTCCCAACCACATTTATAAGACAAGAAATCCCACTTATTAAACCTGGCACCTGTGAAGGGACAACCATTTCAGGAGATACCTCTTGAAGCTCATCAAGAGAAAGCCAAGAGTGTGAAAGCAGTAATCAAAGCAAGGGGTGGCTACTTTGAAGAACCTAGAATATGACATATTTTATGTTATGTATATAATTCCACATGTGTTCATTCATAGTTTTGATGCCTTCAGTGTGAATCTACAATTTTCATAGTCATGAAAATAAAGAAAACTCTTTGAATGAGAAGGTGTGTCCAAACTTTTGGTCTGTACTGTATGTGTATTGAATCACTCATAATGGCTAAAGTGTACAATTAATTTGTGTGTTATATCGAGAGAATTTGTGAGCATGCACATTAATGTGTTACTGCCCAACACTGCATAGGGACTGTCACTATCATGGCCTGAAACAAGACAGTTTGCATAAACTTTACTCCCAGTGAATCACTTTGGATATAATGATAATAATATATAACTCATAGTGCAGCTATATAATATGGAGCTCAATCTACATAATTACAATTTTCTGAACTGATTTACAACTTACTGTAGATAGCATCCACTTTTATTTTGTCAAGAGCCTGACGTTGTGGTCCAGAATCCTTGGATGTTCCTCGAAGATTGCTCACGAGGAGCACATCAATTGGGAACACTGCTGTCAGGAGTGTTCTCACAAAACAGGAGGCAGAGTTCGCATTCTGTGCCACTGCCCAAGCCAGTCTGTCAATGAATACGTTAGATCCAGGAGAAATTTCCACCTGTTATAGAAAGAGTACAAAAAGCTTTTTATACAGTGTTTCAAGGCCTGCAATACTGATTACCAAATCATCATTCAGTAATTAATGTAGTACATTACCTGTTCTGTGTGGATGCTGCTTTCGGTGCCGGGAGGGCTGTGGGAGAGGGCTGTTGGATGGGGTGTGTGTACGCTGTGGCAAACCCTGTCCAACTTCCAAGTCAGAGCTGACCGACGACGTTGGACGAACACTGAGACTTTAGGGCCATTGCTGAGACTTGCTACAGCACTTATATCCGAGTGTCTTCTTGTTGATTTGACTGCTTCTATTCTCAATTGTAAGTCGCTTTGGATAAAAGCGTCTGCTAAATGACTAAATGTAAATGTAATGTAAATGTTTCGGGTTTTTTGTCATATACTTTATAAAAATGTAGTTACCAATAATTATTTTGATTGCATGCCATTAGAGTGTTTGTCTCATCTTTACATACCAAATTAAACAATATTATTGGAACAAAACAACAGTTCAATAAAAATCTAAAAGTCTGAAATGCTGACTGCATGTTTTAGCACAATAGGACAATAACACCAATACATGCCTTTAATAAGCATTGTTCTTAATTTTTCATTGTCATTTCTCAATTTTTCATTTTCCTCCTCCAAGTCGTTCAGCTTCTTCTGAGTGTCTGTCAAGGTTGTGGCTTGATACTGATCAACAATCATTTGGGCAACATTTCTCTGTGGTTTGTGAACCACTGTCCTTTTCTTTTGGCTCTGTCAAGGAACAAGAAACAAGTGTAGAATTTTTTTTTTTTATCTAAAATGAATTCAGTGCAAGTGGACAAAATCTTTTCCATGAGGGTCTGGTGTTCTCTTTCAATATACTTGTAAAGTATAAAGAGGTCTTTACTAAGTCTAGATCAAATATCAATGGAAAAATCCTTTAATTTGTCAAAACATTAATTTAAGCTAGAGTGAGGTATCTAGCTACCAGCTATGAAAAGGCTATACAATGGAACTGTGGCAAGATAGCAACATTAAAGTTATCCTTACTTAAAGGCTACTAGGCTTAAAAATGTTATTAAAGGATATGACCCTGGAGAGGACATGGAAAATGACACACATTTGTCTTCTTACCTCTATAAATGTAGACATATTGACATAAAATAACTGTACAGCAGAAGATACCTAAGTGAGAGAATCTGAAGGAGGCAGAGAGGCAGATCTCAAAGAATGTTATTCCCATCTTAAAGTCATCCACATTTTGGACATAGTCAGGTACAAAAAGTAGGTTACTTTGTTGTCTTGCTATGTAGACTTCCTTTGTATAGCCTGTTTGCCACAGCTGGTTTTACTGCTCTAAATATCAATAGGACCTATGTTTAAAAATACCAAAGACCTTTTTAAGTATCCAAACATTTAAACTCTGTACTTAAGTATATGGTGTGTGATTATTGTGATCTGAACACAAACAATCTTACCGGTGTATTCTCAACATCAGTTTCATCTGAATCTGTATATCTTGATGGTGGGACTGAGCTCCTTTTCTTAGGCAGAGGTTTGTTACTTGCATCAGACTCCAACCCCAGTAATTCTCTAATTTTAGCATTAGTGTGATATCGGTTGTCTGAAAAATAGTTCAAAGTGGGAGGTGAGATCAGAGCACTTCAAAGTAAAGAAAACAATATTTTTAATTTAATGCATGTAATTAATCATGTGCATGTTATTGTATGTTAAATAAATATATACCTAAACATTAGATTAACATTTTAAAACTTAAAAACAATAGAAATGCCTTGGCAAGTAACTGAAATAAGTTTAAATGAAACTGAAATTGAAACTAAATGACAGCTAAATTAATTCTTTATTTTATTTCACTTGTAATTTAATTAATTTAAAGTACAGTGAAAATTTTAAACTGATTTTAGTATACTTAAATGATATATAATGAATAATAATAATAATTACAAATGTTGCCATGGCAATTAATAGAAATAAGCTTAAGTACTAAAAATTTAAATGGAAATTAACATGAAATAAAAGCTAAATTAATCCTTTGAATTTATCTACAAAATTTCTAAATGTAAAAATGTTATTGGTAACAGAGTCACATCATTTATAGGTCCTGATACTGTAAAAAATGCATTACATAGGTCTACTTACTGCTCACAAATTTGATAGAGGCCATGTACACTGGCCATCCATGTTTTGGCTTTTTCCTTTCTGCCACTCCACAGCAGCCGAATAGTCCGTTTGTGGGTATCCATCGTCATCCATCTTGGTGTCATCATATTTACGTATGGCATCGGTTTTCACCTCGCTATACATCCCAGCATCCTCTCCACTGACCCACTGGACCACTGCAAACTTTCTCATCACACCTTAGGAATTAAAAAGGGTTGCTTGTTAAACTTACATTTATAGTACACAAAAAATAGTAGTGTAATGTTGACATTTCTCGATATAACGTTAAGGCTCAGGTACTAAGTTTAACGTTAGCTATAAAGCTAGCAAACTAACGTAACGTAATGATAAACGTTAACTCTTGCAACTGTGGTCTGATAGTTTAGCATTAACGGATTCTAGGGAAAAATATAGCTATACTTTGCTTATTAATTGTTAATTGCACAATCCTGGATAAGCATCGTTAAATTATTCATACCTTAGGTTCCTGGTGACGTTACTGAAGAAATCAATCAAGTGAGAGCCGTTGAAGAAACGCCCGTTGCCGCTCTCTGGGTACTTGACTTCCAAATAACCCAGCGATCTGGCTTTTCATTGGATCCCGCCAACCAGTTCAAACATCAACCAATCAGCGTGTTTTATATTTTGCTTACGCGTAGGTGTTCAGAAAATATACTATTTTTTTACATAAGCAAGAAGAAAAATGCCGAAACGAAAAGCATATTGCTTTCACAATTGCCATGAAGATGAAAGAAAGATACCTCGACGTACATGGACCAGATGGAAAGAAGGTAAAAAAAAAAAAAAAAATATATATATATATATATATATATATATATATATATATATATATATATATATATATATATATATATATATATATATATATATATATATATATATATATATATATCGATGGTATAAAATATACAACGTTATAAAATGTATGTAGAAAAAATTAATTTGACAACAGGGTCAGAAATTAAAGGGTGCTTGAAGAATATTAATTTCATGAATGAAAATGGCCATTTCGCGCAATCCTGTTTAGACAATCAGATTGCTTTATTGGTTGTTTTTTGCAGCGTTGAACTTTATAACCAATCACAGTTCTGTTCACGTTTTGCGCTTGCAACAGGCCTTCATCAGAGACTGCAGGAAATGGTACTTCATCAGAGTTGCAGGTAAATAAGGAATTTGTCCCAGACTATGTTTGGGAATCAGAAAGGTTGTATATAATTTAGGTTTACGTTGTATTCTAGGTACATTATCCCTAAATGTGTAAAGACTATTCAGTACATAGCATAATGCATTTTTGATGAGTTTAATTTAATTTAATTTATTCATTTATAAAGCACTGTTCATTTATCTGGTGTTTCTTTTTTTTTTTTTTAGATGTGCATTTTTACTTTTGTGCAGCACTTTGGTCAACACTCCGTTGTTTTAAAAGTGCTTTATAAATGAATGAATTGAAATGAAATGAGTTTAAAAAAAAATATATAAACCTTTAAACTGTAACACATTTCTTTTGGTACACGCTTAGATTATGATCACTCCTATTTTGATTCTTTTCCATTTGTTACAGAATACTAACCATGCCGCTTCGGGTTCCTCAGATGACCATGTCACAGACATCAGCTGGCTGAACATCCTTGCATTTTCCTTGAAGCACAATGTAACAGGGGCTTTAATGGAGGACCTACTGAAGCTGTTAAGGTTATGTAGTGGGGATACTACAAGCATCCCACGTAGCAAGTACATGCTAGAGAAGGCATTTAAAGATTTTGTGGACAAATCACAATACCATCATTATTGTGGTGTTTGCAGCTCTTATATTGGCTTTTCAGCATCCAAGGACAGTGAATTAAAATGTCAGATTTGTTCCTCAATAAAAACTGTGAGACAAAGTTTAGAGTTGGGCCAATTTTTATTTGTATACCTTTGAGGATCAACTTAAAGCTCTTTTGGAGAATGAACCTATTACAAACATTTACAATGAGCAAAACAAAGCTGGAATAACAGATATTTCCGATGGAAAGCTGTACAAATGTCTGAAATCAGTTAGTGATTCTTTCCTTTCCCTCTCGTTTAATTGTGATGGAGTGCCTGTGTTCCAGTCATCTAAATTCAGCATCTGGCCCTTACTATGCTCTGTTAATGAATTACCCCGAGAGGAAAGAGACAAAAATGTTAAATATTATGTGCCTTGTGGTTTGGGTCATCTAAACCACTGATGAATAGCTTCCTCAAACCTTTTGTGGAGGAATGCAAAAGTCTTGGACAAATGGGACTTCATGCTAGATATGATGGGGTGACTGCACTTGGAGTGCCAAAGATCAGGTCGGTGTCTGAAAATGATGTCAATGCATTGCATGCATTGCTAGATGTAACCCGGAGCTCTACTGGCAGGTATTATAACAGAATAGTGGTCAATGGAGAGGTCATTCACAGCCAAAATTACACAAAGACAAAGAAAAGGAACAACTCTGTTGTGATATTGAAAGATGGCAGTATTTTCAAAGTGTCATACTTTCTCTGTGTCAGTGATGACCAACATCACCTATATGCAGTTGGCAAATTTGGAAACTGTATAATGCAGAAGCTGGTTCGAGGATGTACTGTCAAAATATCATTGACCTTTATGAAGACTGTTCATTTTCCTACAGGGTTTGAAAGAGCAGTTGACAGCAATGACATTGTGAGACCATGTATTTACATTAATTGCGAAAAGGCTGGTCCTGTTGTTTGTGAACAAATCAGGACATATTACTGTAAATAAATGAAGTTGTGGCAAATATGTTTCTAGATCAGTGATTAAATGTGACAAAATATTAAACATTAAGAGGTTAAAATTATATAGAATATAGCATAAGAGAAAACCATTTTTGTACAGTATGTGACATGAACAAGAATTACTTTTTTTTTTTTTTGTTTTATGTTTGTAGGTAACAAAAATTACTTGTATAAGCTAAACTTAGTAATGTGAAAGAAGCTGTGTTAAAGAAATCGTCACAAAAAAAATGGTGATGATTTGAAAGAAAAATATTGATATGTGAAATATGCAGCTGAACCTTGTATAATACACTCTATTAAAAATTGTGTAATTTAAATGTGTGATTGTGTGTGTTTAAATGTTGTGTTTCATGTAAGGCTGAAAATCAATATACAGATTATGACTATAATTGTCTTGAATAGACATGGGGCTGTTCAAGATAAGATACTGTAAGATAATTGCAAGGGCGTGACTGAAGTAATTCCTTGTACTGATTAGTAATCAGCTTTATTGCCAGGTATGTTTAGACATACAAGAAATCCGTTTTGTGACAGAAGCCCCACTGTGCTTCTGTCACACAGAATAGCAGTGACATAATAAAAAGAATAGGAATAGGACTAACAATAGAAATTGACCGTTTTAATTTATAGGTATGTTACAATTTTGTATATTATGTGTAAATTTGAAATCTAAATTAAGTATAAGTGTGTTGGATAAATAAATAATGTTGAGTGTTCCACAATTGTCTGAGATGGATTGCCTGAGAAAATAAACTGTTGTTGTGTGGCCACTCTGGTGCTCTGTGCTCTGCAGCGTTTTATATGCCTCACAAGAGATGTGGCTGGCATTCATATTAAATTAGCATTCTTTCCCTATATTTTTACATCTTGGAAATATATAAGGATTCAGTCATATGCAGGACATATATAACATATATGATAGTAAATACAGAAATATTATGCATTTTATATATGTGATTTCTGCAACATATAAGTCCCTTACAATATTCTGTTGAAACATATAAGAATCACAGTGGTTTTTAACAAAACTTTTCCATATGGGCGAGCACGGTGTTTCTGATATTAAACAACATCTCATGCCATTTTTAAATAACTATAAATACTGTTTTGTAGCTCTTTAGTGACAGATCATTGTATCTTTTTAAAGCACGAAAGCACACGCAGGTTTGCTGGTTCGCCAAGCAAGTGTGTTAAATGAAATCTTTATTACAGTTACTGTGGCAACGAACGGAAATTCGAAGCATTCTACAGGAAGTGACTCTACGGCGCCCTCCCTGGAGAAGTGAAGAAAAAGGTCTGTAATAATGAAAATTAAGCTCCAAAAAAGTGATTTTTATGTCTATTTACAGTATTGTTAATGTGTAATAAATTGCATGTAATATCCTCTGGATAAAATGATAAATGCAAAGCGTTTCTAACTGAAGGATCTGAAACGCAGTGTGTTTTTGCTTTTAAGAGCTTTTTACTTTCTTTTTATATTCATTTTTTCTGTTTTAATCATTTATTATTTAATCATTTTTATTGCTGTTTTTTTAATTCATCATTACACTCATTTATATATTGATTTATTAACTGATTAGTCATTTACATGATATTATATTGTTGTATTTATATTATTTTTGGTCGTTGTTGAGTCTTATGACTGTGTGATTTCAATCTTTTAATTTAGTCATTTAGTAAAAGCCCTGGATAAATGTTTTAGTAAATGACTAAATGAAAGGATTATCATTACTGGAGGAAATAAATGTTTGTGTAATTAATTCCATTTGACTTTCAAGTGTGGCAGCCTCAGAAATATACACAGCCATCATAAAAAGCGTTTTAAAAAAAACTGTAAATGACTACAACAATAAATAAATATGACAACAGGACGGCGCCCTCTGGGATAAACCAATGGATCTGAAAGGAGTTGAGTTTTAGTTAAACAGTGTTAAGAAAAGGCTGCACAGAGAAACAGAAGATGAGGGATGATCTCTTTTACAGTAAAGTGAGGTTACGGCCATCGAAACATTTCACCTCAAATGTGTTTGTGCCACACTGTTTAATCAGGCATGCTCTCTTAGAAACCTGTATTGCTTTTCTATACAAATCTCTAAAAAACTTTAAATCAAGATGCATTTACTGTAAAACGATATAAGAGTTATCCCCCGGGTAAGGCCTTAAATCTAGTCCCAAAGTAAAGTGTAAGTCAGCACTGTTTTAACTGAAAGAAGCCTGCACTGATTGACCTTAAAATAGTGTCTTTTGATGCACAACAGTCATATTTGTTTCTAAGGCGTGATGTTTACAAAAATTTTAATTTTAATGGCTTAGCCCTGTCTATGAAACCAGGCTGTAGTTTTCTATCCCAGATCAGATGTTTGTACCTTCTGCGTATAAACTTTAACTAATTTCTCCACAAACAAGCCTTGCTTCTCAAGACGCCTAATAAAGCAAGGATCCGTAGACGACTGCGCTGGAACTGTTTTATCGTTTGAAGCGTTGTAAATTCTCCCCGTGCTCCCAAAGCCGTTTAGTTATAGATTTGAGATGGTTCCATGAACAGGGCTTGAGAAAGCCTAAACCAGTAGCTTTTTAGACACAGGCCTCACGAGAAAAGCATTGATGTGTTTTGAGACCTTCAGTAGAAACAGCTCAGGTTTAGTCTGGGACTAGTCTGGGTAAAGTCATGGGTTCGTCTTTGTTCAAACACTAGAGGGAGTCCACAACTAGACAGGTCACTGACGTCACGTTTTCCTCTCTCTCTTCCATCCGTCCTCTAGTTCTCCGTCTCCCGCTCCTTTCTTTGCGTCCTGAATGCGAGTGCGTCTTAAAAACTAGTTTGACCATTAACCAAGCCGTAGGTTTGCCTTTCAGACTCATATTTGGCCGTTCTCTGCTTACAGAGGATTCATGAGCGCTAATGCTGCCTTCACAAACCTCCATATTAATCTACATGAAGATATTTTGAGAAAGATCCATGTGTTCTTGCTCACTCTCCTTCAAACAAACATCAGTGAAGTTCTTTTATACTTTCTTTTGCATTCCCAGAAGAAAGAAACCATTTTGGAACCACGTATGAAATATATATATATTATTATTGTATTTGCTACCATTATTGTATAATGATGTACAAACTGAATCGAAATAATCGCCCAAAAATCCCAACAGCAGTCAAATCAAAACCAATGAATCAAAGCCAAAAAGAAATCCCAAAATATTACAAATAAGGCGTTTCGAGTCACAAAAGGTGAAAAGACAAATTGGAGCCATTTTCTTGTCAGGAATTCCCATGAGTGTGTATCTTAACATAATTGTTAATATGATCCTGATGACTGTAACGACAGCAGCGGCGTTATGAAATATGACGGGGTTCCTCAGGGTTCGGCCCTTGTACCGTCAGTCATGTCGTCCGACCGGTTCGTCAAGTTCAAGCGAACAAAAAATGGAACCGCCAACTATTTTGAGAACTGGAGTGACGGACAGAGCGAGCGGAGGAGAGCTGACAGAATGGAGGTATGTCGACTTTCATCTGTTTTTACAGGCAGAAAAGAAACAAACGGCGTGTTAAATGTGTGTTTGAGAGCGGCCGTGTCTCGTTTCTCATCCCGCGGAGATGATTTGATGAAAAGTGGGATGAAATTGTGACGAAAACCCTTTACAATGAATGAAAACCGAGCAGAGCAAGATGTTAACATTGATGTATTAAAAACACACATTCATTACGGTATTTATTCCTCTTTGATGTCACTTCATGAAAATACATTGTTAGTTCACGGTACGTTAACTAATGTTAACTTGTGACTATAATAATGCATTAGTAGACGCTGAAATTAGCATTAAGATTAATAAATGTGTTGTTAGTTCAACTAATGTTAATCAATGAACCTTATTGTGAAGAGTTACTGATTTGAGTGTTTTTAGCCAGTAGTTAGTTGATTAATCAGACATCTGGAGGATTTAACTGTCTTTATAACACAAGCTGGACCCAGTGGAGCTTCAGTGAATGGATCCAGGTTTGGTTTCAGTCGACGGAGGTCACTGGTTTGATTCTTAGGGAACACATGCAGGTCAGACACAACATAAACACTGCAGGACACCAGGGATCTCAATAGGGGTGTTTAATAAGTCGTGACGGCAGATATCATGCTCTTCATTGTGCAGACTCTTCTGTTCAGAGCGTTTCATGAAAACAAACGCTGTTCATTTAACTGGTTATTATGAATGTTTATTGAAGTGGATATTTTGCCTCAGTCTTATGTTGTCGTGTTTGTCGGGAGCGTGTGAGAATGCTGAAGGTTTACTGTTTTAACCAGATTCTGTTTGCAGTTTTTATCATGTTTTTATAGTGTTTAATTGAATTTTAAAAAGGGAACAAACCCATGATCCTGACGCTATAAGTGTCGCTATAAATATAGATATATGTATATGTATGTTTACTGAACAAAAAGATGAATGCAAAGCAGCTATTTCTTGTCATTTCCATATCCCTGTATCAAAATACAGCAGTCTACATTTACAGTGGATCAAAACCTTTCCTGAATCCAAAATGCTTTCTCGTCTTAGGACAACTTTGATTACCTTTCTTTATCCTCTTCAAATGCCGACCGCTGTCTTTGTCTCTCAGCTCGGTTTTGCTGCGTTGATTAATATTTCATTTGTTAAGTTGAAGGTTCACGCTGCGTTTAATGCCGACCTTTGGTGTGAGTGATGGGGAAAATAAGGGATGAGTTTATGGAAAACATTCTCATGTTAAAAGGCCAGATATGCAAACGAATGCAACCGGACAAAGTCTTCATGACAGCGATGCTGGGTTTTCCTCAACGAGGGAGTGTTTGCGTCTGGTCCGGCTGTCCTGAACGCAGTTTGGTTCAGGGTTATATTTCACTTCATTCTTGAACTGCATCGACTGGAGGAGAGCGGTAGACACGTAATGAACAGAGAGACCAGGATGAAGACCTTTGATATGATGAGAGCGGGTAAGATGAGATCCGCCGGTAATCACGTAAATACAGCTCTTTGTTGCTGGCTGACTCATGCTCCGTCGTAAGAGGCTTTGTGACGCTCGTCGGGGTTAGTGGCCAATGTTTCTAGAGACATCATCTTCTTAATCAGCATTTTGCTTGTCCAGAAACCTACATAGGGTCGATTTACTTCCCTTTTTTACTGTTTAAAAATGTGGGAGTTTTTAAAGCATCTTTCTACCAAGACTGCATTTATTTAATCGAAAACACAGTACAGCTGTAAAATAGCTGTGTTATTTAAAATACCTGTTTATTCATGTGATCAAATCTGAGTCTTTACTCCAGGCTTCAGTGTCACATAATCTTCAGAAATCATAATAACATACTGATGTAGTGCGTTTATGATTATTATCAGTGTTGAAAACAGCCGTGCTGCTCGATATTTTTGAGGAAACTGCGATGCATTTTATTTCTCGGGATTCACAGATGAACAGAAAGTACAGTATTTATCTGAAACAAACATTACTCTCAATTTAAACCATCCTCGATGAATGGTCGAATGGTACTTAATTCAAGTAAAGTCAGGAGTACAGACGGAACAATGAGAATGGGATTGGAATCAAACTATTATGTGGCTTCAAAGACAGGTGTGTGTGTGTGTGTGTGTGTGTGTGTGTGTGTGTGTGTGTGTGTGTGTGTGAAGTATTCGCTGTATCCAGTTAATCCTGTTCACCTAAATTCACTCTGGACGTGACATCAGTAGGTTTGTGTTAGTTTGTTTTGTAGGTAGACTCTCTATAAATAGTTGCTCTCTTCTGTTGGCTCTTGAATGTGTTTAAGTGGCTGAATACTGAAGCTCTTTGTGCCGTAGGGAAATGAACGCATTTGCATGTTTCGTCTGTTCGGAGTTCTCTTTCCCGTCATTTTGTTCATGTTTTTACAACACCGTGATCTAAAGGATTATATTTGCTCGTTAACGGACACGTCTTCATATGCACTTTAGACAAACAGGGGTTCGGTAGGGTTTTGTAAATGGCAAGATGTCGTTCTTCACAGATCCAGCGACGCTAACTGAATGTGAAATAACACGCAGTGAAGTGGCATGCTTTTCATTTCTCAAGGCATCCGAACCTGTCCTGCCGTCACTCAGAGCTGTTGTTTTAATTGACGTAACACTAGATGTTTCAAAGTCTTAAAAATAAAGGTTCTGGTTCCCCAAAAACAATCGGTTCTTAAAGCAGTAGTTCACCCAATAAAGAAAATGAGCTGAACCTGAGTAGTTTCTTTATCGGATTTTGAGAAATGTAGCGTTGCATTTAATGCTCGGCGATGGATGCTCTGCGGTGAATGGGTGCCCAAACAGCTGATAGAGACATCACAATAATCCTCAAGTAATCCATCAGGTGAAAAGACAAAAGCTGCATATAACTGAATGGATAGAGCAATGGACATTTTAGCTGAAAGCATTGGCTTGAAGTTAAAGATGGGTTTGTTTCATCACTCGTCTTCTCCGGATGTTAACTGATGGACTGGTGCTGGGGATTATCGTGATGTTTTCATCATTCCGACGGCACCCATTCACTGCAGAGCATCCATTGCTGAGAGGCCAAACTCAACTACGCTTTGGTCTAAAATTGTTCATTTTTCGGTGAACTCTTCATTTAAAATGACAATTTTTTAAATTCAATTCCACGTATAGGACCGTCAATGCCAGTTAAGAGCCATCGTTCTTAAAAGTGTTGCACAAAAGGTTTGGAAAAGGTTCTTAATTAAATAATTTTTATGCTGGGAATAAATGGTTATCACTGAAAGATTGCGGTGACACAGAAACCCATAAGACTGTTTATTGATTTGAAGTGTCAGGTTTTGATATAATGATCTTCTTTACCATAGTGTCTTTCAAGTAATGGCTAACACGTCTGTCACGACATGGATTTACTTCAAGACACCTGAAGATCTTGAGGAGCTCTGAAAACGTCAGTCTCAAACCTGATCTGGACAATGAACGATTCGATCCCTCCTTAGCAGACGTTATTTATCTTGCTGAACTGGACAGAAAACGTTGAAAGAAGCACAAACGAAACCTCGAAGACGGGAATGTTGGACAACTCCAAGGTCTCCATCGAGCTGGGAGTCGCCAGGCTCGGGAACGTCGCCGAGCCCCAGAAAGCACGTACGTCACCGAAGAGCCTCAGCGAGTCCCTCAGCGGCAGCGCTCCCGAGGAACGCAACAATCACAATGCACTTAGCGATAGCGCTTCTTCTCAGAACGTCCCAGGCACGTCCGCAGACTGGACTGAACTGGGCCCCGTGGACAGGAGACACAGTTCGGCGACGTTATCTGAGGCCTCGGTGACCTCCAGTGCCGTCACCGAGGCGTCTCAGAGCTCTCGAAGCAGGTTCATCGTGAATAAGTCCCGGAACAAGTCCAACTGTTGCTATTCGCTGAACATGGCGTTTCTGCACTGTCTGGAGGAGACGCCGCTGCTGGTGTCCGGAGCAGTGCTGGCCATCCTCTTCTGTGTGACCATCATCATCATCATCCCCTCCACCGGCAGGGTGAGAGCCACGCTTATTACTCTCAAATGATTGGTTTTGTGTGCATCCCGCTGGATAGACTCGATCCTATCCGATTAAGAAGATCACTATACGGAGCAGTTTAGCCAGAATTGAAAATGCGCTCATCCTCAGGTCTTCTGAGATTAGGATGAGTTCGTTCTTCATCACATGTGTAGAAATGTGTCTCTGCATCAGCATCTCAGTAACGGATGTGAATGGGTGCCGGCAGAATGAGCTGATAAAAACATCACAGTTAACTCCAGTCCATCTTTAACATCTAGGGAAGAAGATGCAACTAATCCAGCATTAAGACGTTTTTAACTTCAGCCTATTGCTTCAGGATAAAATATGAATCTATAATCCATAATAACTCGTCCTTCAGTGAAAAAGTGCTTCTCCTGTTGTCTCTCCAAATATTTGTTTAGAGTTTGTCTTGTGAATGTCTCTCCTGATTCAGACTAGAGCTGGAAAATTGATTGAAATACAATTTAGATTCCAGCCTACAACGATTCTGGAAATACCAGACCTCTTTTTCACTGGAATGGAGTTATTATGGATTATGGACTCATATTTTAGCTTGAAGCAGTGGGTTGAAGTTAAAAACAGCTTTTGTCTTCTCGGGAACTGATGGACTGGAGTTCTGTGGACTATTGTGATGTTTTTATCAGACTCTCATTCTGACGGCACCCATTCACATCCACTGTAGAGACACATTTCTACAAATCTGGTGAAGAAACAAACTCCTGACCTGATGATTACCAAATGCTTTGTATTTTCATCTGAAGTGTGTGTTTCTCTCACGCATCCAGAGCCTCGTCGTTCACGTGGCGGCGTTTGCGGTGGTGTGTGTGGTGGTGTGTGTTTGCGTGTCCCTGCTGCTGTGTTTGCCGTGTTTGCCAGTGCTTCGGCGAGGAGAAACACCGCTGGCGATCTTCATCTGGTCCATGCTCTTCATCGTCGCCTTCGTCTTCGTCTTCACCGGAGGCGTGGTCACGGCCTGGGAGCAGGTCAGCTGAGGACATCAGATCACCACCAGTGTAGACTGACTTACATTTCGTTTTTAAAGCCAGAATCCTGATTTCTCCACGTACACAGATCTTGAAGATAAATGCAATTACCTCATTTGAAGTATTTTTCGGTGAGGTAAATTATCATGTACATTATTTGAATGCAGTCGAATACCCAAAGATTTTTTGCAAAGCTGAAAAATATAACAACATTTTTCTAAGCATCCTTAATTCCTAATCCAGGAAATCAGATATTTTGGACAAATTAATTGCATAAAAAGTGGAGAATTATTATAGAAACATGAAACTTCAGTTTTTCTTATAATATATAAAAACAATATATTATATATATATATATATATATATATATATATATATATATATATATATATTTATTTATTATAATTATTTAATTAAAATCATTTCATTTTATTATTTATTATAAAGAATAAGTTTTCATGTTTTAATAAATTGCCTGTTTTGAACAAGATTTGAGTGTAAAGATCAGAAAGTAATAAAAACATTTTTTGTTTTTTTAGTACATCAAACTAAGCTGTATTGTTGCCTAAAATTACTTTTTAAAATAATTCTTAAGTTACGTTAATGTAAAGTAGCAGAAATGTGTTTTATGTTATTTTCTGTAGTAGTCTATAATGTGGTTGTTTTTCTTCGTCAGGTCGCGTTCTTCCTCTTTCTGTCTTTGTCCGTTTATACGGTTCTTCCTCTCCCGCTCTCATGGGCTCTGAGCTTTGGCATCGGAACCAGCGTTTGTCACATCGTCGTCATCAGTGTGTACGTGTCTGTCACCAGCCCACAGACACAAGACCTGGCCCTGCAGGTAACACACACACACACACACACACACACCATCTTGCAGCGACATTTTACATTAATTGTAAAGGTTTGATGGAATTGGCTGGAAGACCTGCTGTGAAAGCATTAAAATAGCATTGAAATAGAACAAGAGCTTGAAGAAGGATTCGTGGAGCATGTATCTTCTTGATTTTGTATAAAGCATATCCGGTGGGCCGGCAATTTAAGCAATGTGGTCTGATCATCAATCACAGCTGTTGATTGATGTTTCTGGCCGTTTTTGAAGATGTTTTGCTTGGTGTGCCTCACTGGAAGGTGATATTGTGAAAAGGTGATGGGTTTATTGAAACAATAATCAGTTCTGAGACGTGAGCAGCTATCATCAGGTCATCAGGATGGATTGAGAGCTGGAGTTGAGTGTCTTCAGCACAGCAGTGATATGAAAAGCCATGTTTCTGAATGACAGACCATGTATGTGATGCCATGTAGACAGAGAAGAGAAGTGGTCCAAGGAGTGAGCCCTGAGGCACACCAGTATCTAGATGTTGAGACTCCATCACCTTTACAAGATACCTTGAAGGACCTACCTGAGAAATAAGACTCAAACCCCTGTAGTGTGGTTCCTGAGATGCCCCTCTACTGATAGGGTTGACTGGAAGATCTAGTGGTTAACCGTGTCAAAAACGAATCAATAAGATGAGTACAGAACCGCTCTGACCTGTGTTAGGGCTTTAAAAACTGACACCAAGATCATATGTCCACTTCTGAGAGCAGACTACCTGCTGTCCAGGATGTTGTTCTGAGTGAGAAAGGTAGAGACTGGTGTTTTTGCAATGAAAAGAAGGTAAACCAGTCTATAGTTTCCTAAAAGAGCTAAGAGTGTGATTCTTAAGGAGTGGGGTTATAAGAAGTGAAGAACACTGATGTGAAAGAGTGAATATATACACAAAACATACACACACACACGCTTCTGAGCGGTTGACGGCTGGTCAGAGGAAATGTTATATGCAAAGTGTGACCGTCGACTGATGCCAGATGATTTTCCTGTCTCCGCACATATTCAAAACCTGTTTGTGTGTGTGTGTGTGTGTGTGTGTGCGTCAGCTGGTGGCGAACGCTGTGCTGTTCGTGTGTGTGAACGGCGTGGGTGTGTTTCACCTGTGGCACACTGAACACGCTCACAGGAAGTCCAGCAAGAAACGG
Organism: Puntigrus tetrazona; assembly: GCF_018831695.1. Classification (NCBI taxonomy): domain Eukaryota; kingdom Metazoa; phylum Chordata; class Actinopteri; order Cypriniformes; family Cyprinidae; genus Puntigrus; species Puntigrus tetrazona. Next base: position 5,288,321 of record NC_056705.1, read on the forward strand.
GAAGACTTCAGCAGAAACCGCGCCACTCAGGCCAAGCAGAAACGTGACCAGGTAGAGATCACACTCATATACATAAACACAGAAACACACACATAGACACGAGTGTGTGTCTCCACAGCGGCTCAGACGGAGGCCTGGAACAGAGTATAATAAATATAATATTAATAAAACTCTCGTGTGCAGGAGCATCTGCTGCTGTCTGTGCTGCCGAGATATATCGCCATGGAGCTGAAGACGGAGATCGTCAAGCGTCTGACGGCTACATGCAGCGCTGAAGACAACAAGCCCAACTTCCACAGTCTCTACATACGACAGCACAGAGGTGTCAGGTGATGACCCACACACACACACACACACAGAGACACACACACAGACACACACACACACACACACAGAGACACACACACAGAGACACACACACACACACACACACAGAGACACACACACACACACACACACACACACACACACACACACACACACACACACACACACACACACACACACACACACACACACACACACACACACACACACACACACACACACACACACACACACACACACACACACACACACACACACACACACACACACACACACACACACACACACACACACACACACACACACACAGACACACACACACACACACACACACACACACACACACACACACACACACACACACACACACACACACACACACACACACACACACACACACACACACACACACACACACACACACACACACACACACACACACACACACACACAGACACACACACACACACACACACACACAGACACACACACACACACACACACACACACACACACACACACACACACACACAGACACACACACACACACACACACACACACACACACACACACACACACACACACACACACACACACACACAGACACACACACACACACACACACACACACACACACACAGACACAGAGACACACACACACAGAGACACACACACACAGACACACACACACACACACACACACACACAGACACACACACACACAGAGACACACACACACACACACACACACACACACACACACACAGAGACACACACACACAGACAGACACACACACACACACACACACACACACACACACACACAGACACACACAGACACAGAGACACACACACACACACACACACACACAGACACACACACACACACACACACACACACACACACACACAGAGACACACACACACACACACACACACACACACACAGAGACACACACACAGACAGACACACACACACAGAGACACACAAGACAGACACACACACACAGAGACACACACACAGAGACAGAGAGACAGAAGCAAAAACAAAAAGCACAGAGACACACACACACAGAAGAACGGGGACAAACACGTGCACATTTACGTAGTTTTCTGTGCTGCTGTCACTCAGACCTGAAGTGGAGTGTGTTACAGTGGTATCTGGTCTCTGCAGTATCCTGTACGCTGATATCGTGGGCTTCACACACCTGTCCAGCACCTGCACACCCGAGGAGCTCGTGGCCGTCCTCAACAAACTCTTCGGCCGCTTCGACGACATCGCTAAGGTGCACAGATCTGCCTCTCCGCTGCCGTCCGTGTTCCTCTGAAGCTTGAATACTCAGCTCTCCCTCTTCTGCCTTCTCTCTGCAGAAGAACGGCTGTCTGCGTATTAAGATCCTGGGCGACTGTTATTACTGTGTGTCAGGTCTTCCTAACCCTATCCCTCATCACGCTCCAAACTGTGTTCAGATGGGGCTGGACATGTGCACGGCCATCAAGTGAGTCCACCGTCCACCGTCTTATCATGATGATCCATAGACTATGATCACTTTCATTTTAGTTCAACTTTTTTTTGATGATGATATACAGTATATATATACATGATGAATATAAACAGTACAGTAATAAAATAAGTTTAATATCTTCAAATGGGTCATACAATGCTAGTTCAAGTTTGGCTATTCCCTTTAGAGTGTTACAAGCTGTTAGTTTTAAAACCAAAGAGATATTGATTCTTAATAAAAGAAAATGTTTGTCCTGACGTGTGGTTGTTTGTGACCTTTGACCTTTGCAGTAAGCTGCGGGAGGCGACGGACGTCAACATTAACATGCGTGTGGGCGTTCACACGGGGAACGTTCTGTGTGGCGTGATCGGCCTTCAGAAGTGGCAGTATGACGTCTGGTCAGATGACGTGACTCTAGCCAATCACATGGAATCTGGAGGAGTGGCCGGGTACTTATCATCTGATTACTGCAGCATTATCAGTGATGGTCATGATGGTGATGATGATGATAATGATGACGATGGGGATGGTGATGGTGATGATGATGATGACGATGGTGATGATGATGATGATGACGATGGGGATGGTGATGATGATGGTGATGGTGATGATGATGATGATGATGATGATGATGATGATGATGATGGTGATAATGATGGTGATGGATGGTGATGGTGATGATGATGATGATGATGATGATGATGGTGATAGTGATGATGATGATGGTGATGGTGATGGTGATGGTGATGATGATGATGATGGTGATGATGATGATGGTGATGACGATGGTGATGGTACTGATGATGATGGTGATGATGATGATATTGACGATGACGATGGTGATGGTGATAGTGATGATGGTGATGGTGATGGTGATGATGATGATGGTGATGGTGATGGTAATGATGATGTTGACGTTGGCGATGGTGATGATGATGATGATGATGATATTGACGATGGTGATGGTGATGGTGATGGTGATGGTGATGGTGATGATGATGATGATGAGGACGGTGATGATGTTGACGATGGTGTTGATGATGGTTCCTCACAGGAGGGTCCACATCACAGAGGAGACCTTCGCTCACCTGGGCGGGAAATACCAGGTGGAGGAAGGAAACGGTGGGAGTCGTGATTCCTCACTGAAGGGAAGGAAAACATACCTGGTCATCGATCCTAATAAAGAAAACTATGATACAACACCTCAGGTGATCATCTGTAATCATTATTGATTACATGAAATGTATTTATTTCTCCCAAATTCTTTCTAAAAGGTTCAATTAATATAACTTCTTTTAAAATAATTCTTTAGTTTATAATTTTGCTATATTTTGTCAAATAAAGTGCTTTAGATTTTTATTATTTATTCAAGAGTAATTTATTTATTTTGCAGTACCTTTACCTTTGCAATTTTCTGAGTGAAAATTTTTTTAAAATATAAGTATAACTTTTTTAAACGTTATAACAGTCTTTACTATCCCTGTCGATTTAGTTTAATGCCTCCTTGAAAAATAGAAGAGTTAACGTGTCTCTGCTTGTTTTTTCGTGTCTCAGACTAACGAGCTGACTGTGGAAAACAAACTGTCGAATCGTCCGAAGCTCCGAGCGTCGGTTCGGATGTCGCAGTACCTGCAGTCTTGGAAAACCGTCAAACCGTTTTCTGGACTCAACCAACCAGAGGCTTCGCTCGCAGCCCCGCCCACTGCTGACAGCAGCACCAGCCAATCACAGCTGGCCACAGTACGTGTCACATCATAATCAGCTTCCAATCATATACTCAAAACATAAATGCCACATATTCATTTTTTTGTCTTGCCGTTATTTTGCCATCAGCAGGAGCTCCCAGAGATCAACACTCCAAGGTGAAGATGAAAGGTTTATTTATTCTCGATTCGGTGATATAAAAGTAGTTCGCCTAAACAAAGTACTTTGAGCTTACTATGGATCACTACTGACTTTCACTCGGTTTGTATATTCATATAAATACTGTATTTCCTATTTGTGTTTTTTCTTAGACCTTCACAAGTT
>NC_056705.1:5299681-5304681 GCF_018831695.1 Puntigrus tetrazona
GTGTTCTCAGGTGACCGACGAGACGGCGCAGGTCGCTCAAGCGCTGGGCTACGGCGTCACTCTCAGAGGAGCGGTCAACGTGAAGGGCAAAGGTCAGCTGACCACGTACTTCATCAACACCGAGCCCCCGCCGCAGTGACCGAGTGTCTCACTCAGGTCCTCTCTGCTCTCGCAGCCCCAACTAGTTAGCACTTACCAACTAACCAACTCTAGCACTTCTTAAAAATGAAGGACGGTCAGCGTTTCGTAAATGTTTCTTCTGCGTGAAGTTAATCTTTTCTAAATTTCCAAAGTCCCGAATGACTCTGGTTTTATATCGATCTCCTCGTGCACTTATTTATTGATTGTTGTTAATATGTATTTAATGTTTTGTATGCTTAATGTTAAAAATGTATAGTTTTACGAATAAAAACGTTTTATAAAAAAATCTGTTGTTTGTTGTGTTTACTATTGAACCATTTTGTGATTAATAAAATGACGACCTAACAGAAAATAGATGTGAATAAATGTTTAATATAAGAAATTTATTTTAAAAATCATGTTGATTAATGTGGTATGGAGTGTATGTATATATATATATATATATATATATATATATATATATATATATATATATATATATATATATATATATATATATATAATTTTTCAAAATAATTAATGAATTAATCTATTTATTTATACTAGCTGTTTATTTATTTTTTAATGCGTAAAAATGTGTATATATATATATATATATATATATATATATATATATATATATATATATATATATATATATTTATTTATTTATTTATTTATACTAGCCAGTGCAAAGTTTGTCTAATGAACACAAAATTAAATATAATTTTTGTACTCAAATTTCAAGCGCTTTAAATCCTGTTGTATGAATATAGAAGTAGTCTCTGAATGTAGCCTTAAATTCTCGGAAGATGAGCCAAATATCCGTCAGAAGAAAAGAAAAAGTCAAAACACAAATCGCAACAGCGGAATTTCCCTCAGCGCGAAGCCCCGCCCACCCGACCTCCGGCTCGGTCTGATTGGTCCACGCGGGCGTCAGTCACCTCTCTTCCTGCTTCGGCAGAAGCGAGTCTTTATTGTGATAAAAGTGTCGCACTTCCAGCCGAGGGGATGACTCTGTCGGTAAGTGAGCGCTTGTCGTCCGTTTCACAGCGTTTAAAACCGAAACGACGTTAACAGCCGCCTCCGAGCCGCCGGACGCTGTGTAACAGGTTTAATGAAGCAGGAAGTGCTTTACTTCACTTTGCGCTGTTTATAACGAAGCGAAATCGATTCAAACTCTGTTTCTGCTCTTAACTAACTCTGTTCTGTCGAAGTTAACTAATGAAACGTGTTATCTGCTGGATCGTGATCGAGCTGGGGGATTACTTACAAAATGTAATCCGTTACTGATTCTAAATGAAATGTTAGTAACGTTGAGGTAATCCATTACGTTACACGTTTTAGGTAATTATAATCTGACTAATTCTTGATTACTGTCTTAAATGAGGTTTTTCAGCTGCGCGTGTAGGAACTGCAGAGGGGTTTATGAGTTTTATGAAAAGCTAATAATTAATTAAATCATAAAAAGTTAAGTTAAAGCAAAATTAAAACACTGATAAAAATTGACCTGGATATCACGTGACCATAACAATAATAAAAAATCAGGGAAAAAGGGCTGAGACGACAAAAAAGTTGGTGAATTTGTGCATTTCAGTGTGTTTAAAACATAAACGCTTCCCAAAGTAGCCTAACGTGTTCAATTAATGATAATTAAGATAAAATGTGAAGGCACTAATTACAGTAATGACGAGTAGCTGTGTGATCATGTGATCAGCGGTCGGCGTGTGGTTGTTGAACGCTCAGGTCCCGAGGTGTTCACAGCAGGATGTCTGGAGACACGCAGCACAGTAGAAGACGGCGCTCCCCCAAGATGTTCATGGTAGCGTCCGACTTCAAGGTGCAGGACCATCTGGAAGGAACCATTCGTCTGCAGCGGGGCCAGCTGTGTCAGCTACAGGAGGGAGGAGCGCACCGGAGCGGACGGGCGGAGCACCTCTGGGTGAAGGTGGGAGATACACACACACACACACACACTGAGAGACACACACAGAGACACACAGAGACAGAGACACACACACACACTGACGCACACACACTGAGACACACACACACAGAGACAGAGACACACACACACACACTGACGCACACACACTGAGACACACACACACAGACCGAGACACACACACACACACACACACACACAGACACACACACACACACACACTGACACACACAGAGACAGACAGAGACACACACACACACACACACACACACACACACACACACACACACACACACACACACACACACACACACACACACACACAGACTGAGACACACACACACTGACACACACACACACACACAGACACACACACACTGACGCACACACACACACACACACTGAGACACACACACAGACACACACACACACACTGACACACACAGACTGAGACACCCTGACAGACACACAGACAGACACACACACAGACAGACACACACACACAGACAGACACACACACACAGACAGACACACACAGACAGACAGACACACAGACAGACAGACACACACAGACAGACAGACACACACACACACAGACAGACACACACACACACACACACACACACACACACAGACAGACACACACACACAGACAGACACACACACAGACAGACACACACAGACAGACACACACTCGTGCTGGTGGTCACGTGATCTTCTCCGTCTTCTCAGGTCCTTGATAACGACTGTGTGGTGAAGCTGGAGAGACAGGCTCTCAGCGAGGTCCCGGCCGACGTGGCCGCTCTCCTCGAACCCGTCCTGGACCTGGAGCTCCGCCTCAAGCTGCTGTCCAGACCCCAGGTCCTGCGGCGCATGGCCGCGCTCGCGCTGGGGTCAGAGGTCAGGGTCGTCTGGAGCCGCAGCCAGCCGGAGCTGGCCGAGGCCGAGCTTCGTTACCGAGGGCCGCTGACGAGGGGAAGCTCCGCCGTTTATTTCGGGGTTCAGCTCAAAGTGAGAGTCACGCTCAGAAGAACATCTAGTTTCTCTTCTAATACCTTTCAGGGACACAAACAATGCGTCTGTGTGTCTAGAGCATTAGTTCTAAGCTTTTTTTAATAATGAGTGCAACAGTACATAATAAAAATAATAATAATGCGTTTAATAATAAAATAATTATCAAAGTTTGCTGAAGACAAGAAACAACTGTTTTAAAAGAAGCAAGAAAAAATTAGTTATAATAAAATAATTATTTCTACAGTTAAGATGTCAGTTAAATATCAATAATTAGATACGTGTGTGAAATTGTAACGCAGTATTTATTAATTATTTACCAAATGTTTTGATTACCATTGCATTTTTTCATTAAATCTAGGCAAGGCAAGCTTATTTATGGTGCATTGCAATAATTATTTAAAACTCTTCACATAAAAGTAAGAAAAATCTGTGTGTAAAATAAATAATAAAAAAATATAATAATATTACAAAGTGTTATTAAATATTACATATTTCTTCTTTTAAAATATTTATTTTTATGTGTTATTAAATCTGTCTCTCTCTGTGTGTGTGTGTCTCTGTGTGTGTGTGTCTCTGTGTGTGTGTGTGTGTCTGTGTGTGTGTCTGTGTGTGTGTCTCTGTGTGTGTCTCTGTGTGTGTGTGTGTGTGTGTCAGGGCTGGGCGGCGGGCCGGGGGAAGTGTAACGGCAGCTATAAGGGTCATCAGCTGTTTGTGTGTCCGGAGGCCTGTGGTCTGTTTCTGCCGGTCAGTGAGCTGGTGCTCCCGCGCTCGTCCGGAGTCAGTGTCCTGTCCCGCGCCGCTGAGTCCGGCCCGCAGCCGCTCGCCCTCGGACAGAGAGTCTGCTTCACGCAGGACCAGAGCGTCCAGAGAGGGACCGTCCAGTTCTGTGGGCCCCTGGCCGGCCGGGCCCCGGCCCCGCTCTACGTCGGAGTCCTGCTGGTCAGTTCTGACGTCCCTGGGTCAGTGTTTGCTTCAGAATGGTAACTTTAGGTTTAACGTGTGTGTGTGTGTTCAGGATCATCCAGGAGGATCATGGGATGGATATTATAAAAACACCAAGCTGTGCTCCATCCCTTCACCTGAGTTTGGAGCTTTGCTTCCTCTCTCTAAAGTGACCGCAGGTAACCTCGCCTCAGAACACCAGAAAGGTCTTTTCTTCTCACCAAGACTGCGTTATTTGATCAAAAATACGGTGAAAATATTATAAAATATTCTCAGTACCTAAATCAGCTGATTTCTCTCTGAATATGTGTTAAAGTGTCATTTATTTCTGGGAATTTTCTGCATCATTACTCCAGTCTTCAGAAATCATAATAATAACCTGTTTTTCTGCTATGAAATATGAATAAAAGAGGTAAATTAATAAATGTAAGTTAATAAATAATGATTTTATTTATTGTCAATTTGTGCTGGAAATAATCTGGTGCAGAAACATTGTATTTATGAAGAATGCTCTTTAAATGAATGAGAGTCTGTGTATATCTTTCTAGTTTATTCACACACTTTCTCACATTATATCAGTTCATTTTTATAGCTTATAAAATGGTAATAAAGCAATAATACTGAATCATTTTAGTTCAAAACGTTTTATCTATTTTACTCTTATGCCCAAAAAGTCTTCATGCAGTGGACTATAACTGATCTATAAAACAAGTATCAAGAATGACATCTGTTGTCTGAGTAGTAGTTGTTTTGACTGTGTGTGTGTGTGTGTGTGTGTGTGTGTGTTGTTGTAGAAAGTAGATCTGAGCGCTCTCCTCTGGCTGTGACGGGTCCTAAAGCACTCCCTAAGGTCCCTCTGCTGCCGGCCCCCAGTAAAGTGGCCCCTCAGCCGCCCTCGACCCCTCCGAAGCGCCCACTGATCCAGCCCTCGATGCTGGAGACGGCCAGAAGAGCCCTGCAGCCTCCGTCGTCCTCGGGC